>NW_005353460.1:3222265-3223336 GCF_000412655.1 Myotis brandtii
ATCAATAGATTTCCGAGTGTAGGCAGAGTAACTGATTAACAATAATCAACAAGGATCTACATAAGTATCTAAGGAATTAAGGGAACTAAGGTGGGGATGCTTCAACTATTATTACCTAAATTAACTGAGTGGTTCCTAGATTAACTGGGTGGTGCACAGCCCTGACCTTTGCTAGGACTTTCAAGCCCTGATCTTTACTAGGACTTTCAATGGCTACTAGCTTTTGGGGGGATCTCTGTCTAAACTCAGCTAGTGAAGACAATGAATAGACTTTGGCACCTGAGTTGCAGGTTCAGTCCCTAATATGGGGCATGCAGGAAACAACTAATCAATGATTCTCTCTCATCATTAATGTTTCTATCTCTCTACCCCTCTTCCTTCCTCTCTGAAATCAATAAAAATGTATTTTGAAAAATTGAGTTTCTTAGTTCCTGTTAAAGCCCCTTTGTAATATATAATAACATAATAATAATTACTATTTAGTTAGTGCTGATCTTGACCTATATCTTGTATTATTAACCTTAACTATACTTTTTTCATCTGCACTTCACAAAATGTTCATTTGATTATAGTGAATGCAGCCCTTTCTCTGAAATATACCTCTTAAATGCACACCTTTCTCTGTTTCCACCCTAGTTCAGTCCAGCATCATTTCTCCTCTGGATTATTGCCTCCTACCTTGTCTTCTTTTTTTTAAACTTTAATTTCTTTATTGATTAAGGTATTACAAGCGTGTCCTCATCCCCCCATTAATCCCCAACCTCCCCCCGCCACTCATGCTTTCATCCCCCTCTTGTCCATGTACATTGGTTTGGCTTATATGCACGCATACAAGTCCTTCGGTTGATCTCTTCCCCTTACCCCCACCCTCCCCTACTTTCCCTCTGGGGATTGATAGTCTGATCGCTGTTTCTCTGTCTTTGGATCTGTCCCTGTTCATCAGTCTATGTTGTTTTCTATATTCCACAAATGAGTGAGATCATGTGGTATTTATCTTTCTCTGACTGGCTTATTTCACTTAGCATAATGCTCTCCAGTTCCATCCATGCTGTTGCAAAAGGCAAGAGTTCC
>NW_005353460.1:3223433-3226206 GCF_000412655.1 Myotis brandtii
GTGCATATATCCTTTCTGATTGGTGTTTGGTTTCTTGGGATATATATTCCTAGAAGTGGGATCATTGGGTCAAATTGGAGTTCCATTTTTAGTTTTTTGAGGAAACTCCATACTGTTCTCCACAGTGGCTGCACCTTGTCTTCTTATTTCCATGCTTGCCCAGATGTAAAACTCTCTCAGCTGAGCAAAGGAACTCTTCAAAAACAAAAATTAAACCAGGGAACTTTGCTCTTTAAAACTTTCCAAAACTGCTCTTTAGAACAAAAACAGATGTTTTAGTATAGCCTACAAAGCCTATCATTCTATTGACCTATCTCATCAAAGTTATTTGATATCTATTTCTTCTCATATTACTTTGCTGCAATGTCACACTGGCTTCTTTCCATTGAGCATTGTCTTTTATTTCATTGGAAACCATCTGCTTCAAATTTGAATCTATCTGAGAATTTAAGTTCTAATTTTTAGGATATTAAGATTGTCACCCTATTCTAACTGGTTTGGTTCAGTGGATAGAGCATCAGCCTGCAGACTGAAGGGTCCCTGGTTTGATTCCGGTCAAGGGCACATGCCGGGGTTGTGAGCTTGATCTCCAGTAGGGGGCATGCAGAAGGCAGCCAATCAACGATTCACTCTTATTATTGATGTTTCCATCTCTCTCTCCCCTCTCCCTTCTTCTCTGAAATCAATAAAAATATGTTAAAGAAAAGATTGTCACCCAACTTCCCTTTGTTGATATTTGGCTGGTTTATTTTTACTACAATTTTTAACCTTTTTGGCTATTTTTTTTAAGTTTAATTTATTGAGATGACATTGACTAATAAAATTATATAGGGTTTCAGGTACACAATTCTATAATACATCATCTGTATGTTATTTTCTTAACCAAAAGTTTTAGTTAATTTATTTAACCAGTGTTAATTTAACAAAGACTTCATTATTTTTATAGATGTTTTATTTTAAAAAGTTTATACTCTTGTAGGTTATAGATGTGTTGAGAAAAGTTATCCAAAATAAAGCAAAGGATGGTTGTGCATTCATTCAACACTATCCCAGAGTACCAGCAGTCTCCCTTCAGGATTATTTAATTATTTAAGGGCTGTCCCTTTGTTTGACATGCTATATACTATTGGTTATGTCCCAATCTCTGAAGTTACAAATTAACTTGTAGATTTTTATGCGAAAGAACTGCAAATGATTTCTGTTGGATAGAAAATATAACCCTAAAATGTATGATTGCACTGTCCTCTAGGATATTTACCAATGATATATTTAACCTAGCAATTTGATTTCAACATTATTTTTTAAAATCTAAACATACAGTTTATCACCCTTTTTGAAACAACTTGTACCATCCTGCTGATTCCATCATTAATGAACTATCTATATTTTGGACACAAATTTTATATTGGCATGAGTCATTTTTAATAATTTTTTTTGAAAATAATTCTTTGACAGGTGTAAAGTCTAGTAAAAGAATAACATAAAATAAAAAAAATTGGTTTTAAAGGCAAGCCAAATATTGTATTATTTTTGTCCATCACACTCTGGGTCTTCTGATTATTGGAATCAGGGAAGAAAAACATGTAAAATGTCTTTTAATTTCCTATCCCCTGCACCAACCTCCATCCTCTCTGTCCCCATCTCCCCTATTCTCCATGTGTTTTCTCTGAGAGATAATTGAATGTACTCTGAACTTTGAGTCAGAGAGGTTTGACCCGGCCACTGACCAGATGTGTAATCTTAGGAAAGTCATCCAACAGCTTTTGGCCTTAACTTCCTCTATTTCAAAAAGGATATAATGAGATAATATGACCTAACTCATAACATGTACAACACAAATGTAGATCGATTAGAGATGTGAACATCAACAATAAAACTAGTACTCTAAAAGAAATAATTGAAATAACTTCCTAAGCACAATCTAGAATGTAGAAGAATAAGGAAAACTGTTGGTTCATTTGACTACCCTGTTATGAATGACTTTTTTAAAAATATATTTTTAATTGATTTCAGAGAGGAAGGGAGAGGGAGAGAGAGATAGAAGCATCAATGATGAGAATCATTGATCTGCTGCCTCCTGCACACTCCACACTGGGGATCAAGCCCACAGCCCAGGCATGTGCCCTTGACGGGGAATCCAACCCTGACCTCTTGGTTCATAGGTCAACGATGAAAAAGAGGAGGAAGGGAAAGATTCTTTTAGCAACCTAAAGAGAAAGATCAAGTAAATATTGAAGAGTAGAGTGGCACCTCGATTGAGGTAGTGCTTAAGAATTTCCATGCAAGTCAGGAAGCAGAAACCCAGATGCCTAATGTAATTATCTGGACAGGATTCCTTATCTAGGTATCAGAGGTGATGACTTAGTTACAACTTCTTTTCTTAAAACACATTTTAAAAGACAGGAATATTGCAACCCTGCATATTTTCTTTTCTTTTATCAAGATTATATTTCAATAATACAACTGCATTGTATCTGTAACTGCATTCAATTTTTGTTCATAAAACATGAATCATATAGATGAGACAAAATACAAGTTGTCAGTTCAGAGTCAGTTTTCCATGGATCTGTCTTGATTCTTGCCAACATTCTTAGCTCTACTCTAGTCACTCCTTCTTTTTAAAAAAGTTTAAATTCTTTATTATTTAAAGTATTACATAAGTCTCCTTTTTCTCCCATTGACCTCTTCCTGGCCGCTCCCACCCCCAGCACATGCCCTCACCCTCCTACTGTCTGTGTCCATTGGTTATGCTCATATGCATGCATACAAGTCC
>NW_005353460.1:3227568-3244692 GCF_000412655.1 Myotis brandtii
TTAATAGTCTGATTGCTGTTTCTCTGTCTTTGGATCTGTCCCTGTTCATCAGTCTATGTTGTTCTCTATATTCCACAAATGAGTGAGATCATGTGGTATTTATCTTTCTCTGACTGGCTTATTTCACTTAGCATAATGCTCTCCAGTTCCATCCATGCTGTTGCAAATGGCAAGAGTTCCTTCTTTTTTACTGCAGCGTAGTATTCCATTGTGTAGATGTACCACAGTTTTTTAATCCACTCATCTGCTGATGGGCACTTAGGCTGTTTCCAAATCTTAGCTATGGTGGATTGTGCTGCTATTAACATAGGAGTGCATATATCCTTTCTGATTGGTGTTTCTGGTTTCTTGGGATATATATTCCTAGAAGTGGGATCATTGGGTCAAATTGGAGTTCCATTTTTAGTTTTTTGAGGAAACTCCATACTGTTCTCCACAGTGGCTGCACCTTGTCTTCTTATTTCCATGCTTGCCCAGATGTAAAACTCTCTCAGCTGAGCAAAGGAACTCTTCAAAAACAAAAATTAAACCAGGGAACTTTGCTCTTTAAAACTTTCCAAAACTGCTCTTTAGAACAAAAACAGATGTTTTAGTATAGCCTACAAAGCCTATCATTCTATTGACCTATCTCATCAAAGTTATTTGATATCTATTTCTTCTCATATTACTTTGCTGCAATGTCACACTGGCTTCTTTCCATTGAGCATTGTCTTTTATTTCATTGGAAACCATCTGCTTCAAATTTGAATCTATCTGAGAATTTAAGTTCTAATTTTTAGGATATTAAGATTGTCACCCTATTCTAACTGGTTTGGTTCAGTGGATAGAGCATCAGCCTGCAGACTGAAGGGTCCCTGGTTTGATTCCGGTCAAGGGCACATGCCGGGGTTGTGAGCTTGATCTCCAGTAGGGGGCATGCAGAAGGCAGCCAATCAACGATTCACTCTTATTATTGATGTTTCCATCTCTCTCTCCCCTCTCCCTTCTTCTCTGAAATCAATAAAAATATGTTAAAGAAAAGATTGTCACCCAACTTCCCTTTGTTGATATTTGGCTGGTTTATTTTTACTACAATTTTTAACCTTTTTGGCTATTTTTTTTAAGTTTAATTTATTGAGATGACATTGACTAATAAAATTATATAGGGTTTCAGGTACACAATTCTATAATACATCATCTGTATGTTATTTTCTTAACCAAAAGTTTTAGTTAATTTATTTAACCAGTGTTAATTTAACAAAGACTTCATTATTTTTATAGATGTTTTATTTTAAAAAGTTTATACTCTTGTAGGTTATAGATGTGTTGAGAAAAGTTATCCAAAATAAAGCAAAGGATGGTTGTGCATTCATTCAACACTATCCCAGAGTACCAGCAGTCTCCCTTCAGGATTATTTAATTATTTAAGGGCTGTCCCTTTGTTTGACATGCTATATACTATTGGTTATGTCCCAATCTCTGAAGTTACAAATTAACTTGTAGATTTTTATGCGAAAGAACTGCAAATGATTTCTGTTGGATAGAAAATATAACCCTAAAATGTATGATTGCACTGTCCTCTAGGATATTTACCAATGATATATTTAACCTAGCAATTTGATTTCAACATTATTTTTTAAAATCTAAACATACAGTTTATCACCCTTTTTGAAACAACTTGTACCATCCTGCTGATTCCATCATTAATGAACTATCTATATTTTGGACACAAATTTTATATTGGCATGAGTCATTTTTAATAATTTTTTTTGAAAATAATTCTTTGACAGGTGTAAAGTCTAGTAAAAGAATAACATAAAATAAAAAAAATTGGTTTTAAAGGCAAGCCAAATATTGTATTATTTTTGTCCATCACACTCTGGGTCTTCTGATTATTGGAATCAGGGAAGAAAAACATGTAAAATGTCTTTTAATTTCCTATCCCCTGCACCAACCTCCATCCTCTCTGTCCCCATCTCCCCTATTCTCCATGTGTTTTCTCTGAGAGATAATTGAATGTACTCTGAACTTTGAGTCAGAGAGGTTTGACCCGGCCACTGACCAGATGTGTAATCTTAGGAAAGTCATCCAACAGCTTTTGGCCTTAACTTCCTCTATTTAAAAAAGGATATAATGAGATAATATGACCTAACTCATAACATGTACAACACAAATGTAGATCGATTAGAGATGTGAACATCAACAATAAAACTAGTACTCTAAAAGAAATAATTGAAATAACTTCCTAAGCACAATCTAGAATGTAGAAGAATAAGGAAAACTGTTGGTTCATTTGACTACCCTGTTATGAATGACTTTTTTAAAAATATATTTTTAATTGATTTCAGAGAGGAAGGGAGAGGGAGAGAGAGATAGAAGCATCAATGATGAGAATCATTGATCTGCTGCCTCCTGCACACTCCACACTGGGGATCAAGCCCACAACCCAGGCATGTGCCCTTGACGGGGAATCCAACCCTGACCTCTTGGTTCATAGGTCAACGATGAAAAAGAGGAGGAAGGGAAAGATTCTTTTAGCAACCTAAAGAGAAAGATCAAGTAAATATTGAAGAGTAGAGTGGCACCTCGATTGAGGTAGTGCTTAAGAATTTCCATGCAAGTCAGGAAGCAGAAACCCAGATGCCTAATGTAATTATCTGGACAGGATTCCTTATCTAGGTATCAGAGGTGATGACTTAGTTACAACTTCTTTTCTTAAAACACATTTTAAAAGACAGGAATATTGCAACCCTGCATATTTTCTTTTCTTTTATCAAGATTATATTTCAATAATACAACTGCATTGTATCTGTAACTGCATTCAATTTTTGTTCATAAAACATGAATCATATAGATGAGACAAAATACAAGTTGTCAGTTCAGAGTCAGTTTTCCATGGATCTGTCTTGATTCTTGCCAACATTCTTAGCTCTACTCTAGTCACTCCTTCTTTTTAAAAAAGTTTAAATTCTTTATTATTTAAAGTATTACATAAGTCTCCTTTTTCTCCCATTGACCTCTTCCTGGCCGCTCCCACCCCCAGCACATGCCCTCACCCTCCTACTGTCTGTGTCCATTGGTTATGCTCATATGCATGCATACAAGTCCTTTGGTTGATCTCTCCCCTCCCCTCCCCTGCCTTCCCTCTTATGTTGGACAGTCTGTCTATGGATCTATTTTTGTTCATTAGTTTATTTTGTTCATTGTATTCCACAAATGAGTGAGACTATGTGGTATTTATCTTTCTCCAACTGGTTTTTTTTGCTTAGCATAATGCACTCCAGGTACATCCACGCTGTTACAAATGGTAAGCGTTCCTTCTTTTTTACAGCAGTGTAATATTCCATTGTGTAAATGTACCACAGTTCTTTCATCCACTCATCTGCTTATGGGCACTTAGGCTGTTTCCAAATCTTAGCTATTGTAAATTGTGCCACTATGTACATAGAGGTGCATATATTCTTTCTGATTGGTGTTTCTGATTTCTTGGGATATATATTCCTAGAAGTGGGATCATTGGGTCAAATTGGAGTTCCATTTTTAATTTTCTGAGGAAACTCCATACTGTTCTCCATAGTGGCTGCCCCAGTCTGTATTCCCACCAGCAGTGCACAAGGGTTGTTCATTTTTCACATTCCCACCAGCACTTGTCATTTGTTGATTTGTTGATGATAGCCATTCTGACAGGTGTGAGATGGTACCTCATTGTCGTTTTGATTTGCATCTCTCAGATGATTAGTGAGGCTGCTGGGAGGGGGTGGCTCTTCAGAAAAAAATGGCCATTTAGTTCTGGGACGGTCAGGAATGTCTCAGTGCTGGACTCCTGGTCACCTCTCCCCAACCCGCTCTCCTCCACAGCCTCTCCCCAGACTCCACAAATCTGCACCTCCACCTGCACTGCAGCCATGAGTGAGTGTTTTATTTGAAAGGTCCTATGAACTGGGTTTAGTGAATAAAAGGGAAGACAAAACAGAGGCAAAACAACTGCGTGACTCCTAGTTTCTCCTCCTCCCCCACCCGCAGCCCATCATCACATGGCTCAGGAAGCTCTTCAGGATGCCTTTCTGGGCTCAGCCTCTCATGGCTGTGGACTTAGATTAGAATCCCCTGCCGCCAGCAGCCCTGTGGATTTCCTTTCCACAGTCGAATATTATGCCTGTCCCTAAGGGACACGGACTTGGTGCCATGCAACTTCCTTCTGACCCATTTGGCTCAGTGGTCTCACAGCTCTCTCCAGCCCAGATCCCAGACCTGGCTGCAAATTGTCTTACCAGCTGTGTCTACTTTGCCAATTCTAGGTGGATGTTCTTCGATTTAGATGCTCCTTCTATCTGCTCCAGGATAAGGCTCAGGATATGTCTGCCTAATTGGCCATCATTTTCCCATCCCTTTCCATTGATTTTTTTCTAGTCACTCCCTCTTACAGTCACAGACTATAAATGGCTTAAGTTTCTCATTTCTAAGTGGTGACAGCTCTCAACACACAAATGTCCCCTTTCCTAGTGCCTATGGCTCTCCTAGAAAAGTAATTTACATTTATGGTCTCTATTTTCTTACTTCCTCAGCACACTAAAATTTAAACCCTGCTTCCATGACCATGGCCTGGGGTTGCCATATATATTGAATGACTAATAGGTATTAGTGACTTCCTGTTTTGGGTTTTTGTTTTTTCTTTTTTCCCAAAGGGAACAATCTTACTATAAGTTTCTAATGATGCATTTGACCTTCTGAATTTCCTACTTCTATGAAAGCCTCTCATGTCGTGACTTCCCTAAGGGTAATTCTCCTCTGACTCACTGAATATCTATAAATGCCTTTTTGATTTGAATTGCTGGATTAAGTTCCTCTGTCTTATAAATACCCCTTTTGTGTTGATCTAGGCCTCCTTCCCCTTTCACTTTGCAACTTCTCCCCAAATGACCTTATATATTTGTGTGGTTTTAACCACATGTGAAATTATTTCTAAAGTTATGCTTCCTAGTTGTATATTTCTAATATTAATTATCTCCTGAACTTCAAATTGTATGTATGTCCAAATGCCCAGTATACAAACATATTTTAACATTCCACATATATTTTAGGCTGTATCTATCTAAAAAATAAATTCACCATCTTTACACCCTCTCTTTGACTTCCTCCTGCATTTCTGTTTCATTGTGTGTTCCCACCAATTCATTCAGTCACCTAATTCACAAACATGAAATCATCCTCACCTCCTTTTCTTCTTATCCCAGAAATACAATATTTAGTTGTGCATATTGTGCTCTCAAAAAGGAGACCCAGACTCTGGGATAGATCAGAGTTGGCAAACATTTTTTCTAAGAAGCCAAATAGTAAATACTTTAAGCTTTGATATCAAATAATTTCTGTTGCAACTACCAATTCTGCTGCTGTAATAGAAAGTAGCTATAGACAATTTGTAAACAAATGAGTATGGTTGTGTGCCAATAAAAGTTTAATTACAGCAATAAGTATAGTTTACCACTTCCAGGAATTGAGTCAGGGCTGCTGAAATCCAGTCTATGTTCTACTTAGCTAAATCATGGGCCCAGAGTGGGCATATAAAGGGTGCCATGGGGCTAGGAATCATCTTGCTTTTAGCATCTACACCTCAAAATTTAATCATCACATCATTTCATTTTTATGAAATATCTTTTATTAAAATATCTTTTGAATACGTGTCTTCTCCTTTCCAAATTCATTTCCAGCACCTAAGTTAGTCCTTGGACAGTAGTTCAAAGACTTTCTAACCTTAATGCGTATCTTAAAATCCTACAGACAAAACAAACTTTCTAAAATTCAAAATAAAAAAAAGGAAAATTCTTATGTAATCTATAAAAAGCACATTTGATCTGATTTTGTAGTCTCATCTTCCATATCATTTCTCTTGATCTTTATATGCTAGTAACATTGAATTATTTATAGTCTCCAAAACACTGTTACCTCTGTTTATCCACAATACCTTCTTTACTGCCTTCCCATCTTCAAATTTCCACCTAGAAAAGTCACTTTCAAATTCTACAACTGGCCCCAACTGTCCTATTTCTGCATATATTTCCCTTTAGTTGCCCACAACAGCTGATAGAATTAAGCACATTTTCCTCTTTGCAAGTTCTTAAGCTTATACACACATTGGTAATTAAGTATATTATTTTTAGATATATCTGAATACATTTTTTTTCTGTTAGTAGATCATATGTTCCTTAAGCACAAGGATTATATATTAGTCATCTGTGTGTCTTCAGTGCTTAGCACAGGGCCTAGGTTATAGTGAAATCTGACAACAGCTTCTCCCAGAAGCTGCTTCTCAGAGAGGTCTAAAATACTGAGATGATTGTATTTTGAATGCAGAAAGAACTTCCAGATCATTACAGGCCTTGGATGGAAATTGCCGACAAACTTCCTGAGTTGATTGAGAATCACCAGCTTCGAGTTCAAGTGAGCGAGGTATATATATAAGTAGTTATTTTACTTTTCAACCCCTTCTCACTACCCTATTAAAATCCTCATGCCTCTTTTTCTTCTCAGCATTGTGGAACTAGGTGAGTTCACTTAAGGACACCAATCATTGCCATTGAGTTTATTGACCCAATGTTCTCACCCTTGCTGAAGAGCTGAGTGACTTGCTCCTGTTTTGACACATGTGTTTCCCTAAAATTTCCAGAACCTGCATAAAACAATTGCTGGAACATATTAAGTACTCAATCAGTTTAAAAAAAATAAGTCCAGCTTGTGTAGCTCAGCAGTTGAGCTTCCTGTTTTGACACATGTGTTTCCCCAAAATTTCCAGAACCTGCATAAAACAATTCCTGGAACATATTAAAAAATAAGTCCAGCTTGTGTAGCTCAGCAGTTGAGCATCGACCTATGAACCAGAAGGTTATAATTCGATTCCCAGTCAGGGCACATGCTTGGGGTTCCAGGCTGTATTCCCAGTAAGGGGCATGCAGAAGACAGCCTCTCAATAATTCTCTCTCATCATTGATGTTTCCAGCTCTCTTTCTCCCACTCCCTTTCTCTCTGAAATCAATAAAAAAATATTTTTTTTAAATGAAGACAATCTGGTTGGGATCTGTAGGCAAGTTGCTGGGTAAGATTTAGCTGGGAAACGACCAGCATAGAAATGCTCACCCTATGTCATGTGGTCAGTGCTCCCCTGCCTCTGAGTGAGTCTGCCTTGAATGTACCAGAGGAGCCTCACAGAATAGTTGAGTCAAGAGAATTTCTGAGTTATAAGGTCAGTGTTGTCGGATTCTGGAGGGATGATTGATAAATCTGTAAATACATATGAAATAAAATGAGAAATATTTGCCAAAAGTATATAAGGAATAAACAGTGAAAGAATGACAAGAAGGTGTAATAGGAAGAACATAGATTTTGATTCCGGAACACCTCAGTGTGAATCCTGGTTTTTATCAGTTAGTTGCTACATAACTTTGAACAAGTGACTTAATCCCTGTGCTTCTGCTTCCTTATTTATAAAATGGGAAAACATGCTGGTCTGATTGAATTGTTGTGAAGACTAAATTATTTTTGGAATAGCTTTTCGGATTTCCTGTCACACAATATTGTTCAATATATATTTGTATTTCCCACTAGTCCCTTTGCATCTGTCTTAGTCTCACAATTCAAAGTGCCATGTCATTTCAAAGAAACAAGAAATATTTTCTACTCTCCAAAATTCTCCTTCACTGACTATTACATACTTAATGTCCATAATTAAAAATTCATTTAAAAAGACTCATTGAATGTCTACTAAGGGCAAGTCACAAGATTAGAGACATTGTAAAAGAAATGTGAGACACTGTCTCTGGTGCCTATAAAAATGGCAAACCAAACCAAAGAATTTATTTTCCTGCCACATAAAGGGCCCATTAACATGACCAAAAGGATACAAAAAGAAGAAAAAGGTAAGAAAATATCTGTAGTGCAGGAAAACAAGATAAAATTAAGATAAAATTTTAAGAATGCACATACCATATTAAACAAATCATAGTGATCTACAAATGAGTGTATAGTACCCATGCCAAGCATTCAACCAAAGCAATAAGAAGACCCCCTCTCACCCTCACCTCTGGGTGCCTCTCTCTCCCATCTCAGTACCAGGGCACAAAATCAAGAGGGAGTCCAGGACAGTCTACAGGAAGAAAAATTCAAGTTCAGCTTGTGAACTGCACAGTCCTTTGTACCAGGCTTTCCTCAGGCTTTTAATTGATTAAACTGCCATAAGTAAAATGAAGGACTTACTCAATTGGTGCTCCTTATATATTAAATGTCAATGAGAAAAGGCCAGGAGTGTCCTGCTAACTTTTGTCCATTGAAAACGTGGGAATTGGGGAAACAGCTTCAGCACAAAAGTGAAATTAATCCCCTGACACTTCCACTGGGCTGAATAGTGTCTCTTCAAAAATCACGTTTCCTCAAAATCTGTGAATGTGAGCTTATTTGGACATAAGGTCTTTACAGATGTAGACAAGATCATATTGCATTAGGGTGCACGCTAAATCCACTAAGACTGGTATCGTTAGAAGAAGAAGGAAATTTGAACACAGACACACAGGGAAGAACACCACATGAAGACAGAGGCGTAGATTGGAGTTGGCATCTACAAGACACACTGAGTTGCTGACAATCACCAGAGACTAGGAGACAAACAGTGGAGCAGGTCCTACCCGCTGCCCCCCCGCCGCAAAGCCTCCAGAGGAACCAACCTTACAAACACCTAAATTTCAGATTCCTAATTGTGGGAGAAGCAATTTTTGCTGTTTTAGCTTCCCAATTTGTGTGCATTTGTTAAGGCAGCTGTTGGAGACACTCTTGGCAGTCTCTATACTTCTAATTACTCACAAAACATCTAATTAGAAAAGACCACTTTTAAGAGACTAAGTAATTTGGAAATCAGTCATGAGAAGCAAATTTAATGGCTTCCGGGACCACACATGAAGCTACATACTCAAATATTTGTCCTCTTGTGTCCTTTACTTGGCACAGACAACATAATAAGTGAATTTCCTGTTTGGATCTCACAGTACTTTAAGGCCAACTACTTATTCTTAGAAATCTGTGTCTAATAATAATAATCTGTACTAATAAAAGCCTAGGTGGTTCTCACATATGACATCATCACAAGATGGCCACCACAAGATGGCCTCACGCACAGCAGAGGTGAGGTCAGGTGACTGCTCTGCCCAGTGAGGCCTGGGGGTCCTGTGGCTCCACGTGGCATGGAGGAGGCCAGTCCCAGAGGAGGAGGCGGGCCTCAGAAGGGGAGGGCAGTTGGGGGCAATCAGGCTGGCAAGAGAGGGCAGTTGGGGGCGATTGGGCTGTCAGGGGAGCGCAGTTGGGGGCGATCAGGCTGGCAGGAGAGGGCATTTGGGGGCGATTGGGCTGTCAGGGGAGCGCAGTTGGGGGCGATCAGGCCGGCAGGGGAGCAGTTAGGCATCAATCAGGCCAGCAGGGGAGTGGTTGGGGGCGATCAGGCAGGCAGGTAGGCAAGTGGTTAGGAGCCAGCAGTCCCAGATTGTGAGAGGGATGTCTGACTGCCAGTTTAGGCCCGGTCCCACAGGGTTCGAGCTTAAACCAGCAGTTGGACATCCCCTCAGGGGTCCCAGATTGGAGAGGGTGGATGGGCTGAGGGACACCCTCCCCCCCGTGCACAAATTTTGTGCACTGGGCCACTAGTAATAATAATAATAATAATAATAATAATCTTCTTCCAGGAAAATTTGCTCTCCACACCCTCCTGCCATAAAACACTACAGTCAACTGACTTGCTCACAGGAAGCTAGGACACTGGAAACATTATTAGGGAAGCTATATCAGCTACTAATCCTAATAAAACTCACCTCCATTCCTGAACACAAATAAATAAGCCCAAATTATCAAAAGATATGCAGAGAATGAGTGAATCAAAGAGCAGGAGGAAGGAACTGGACATTTAGAGCCAATGACCTCCAATCCAAAACAAAATATGAAATCAATGCTTTTAAAATTTTAATCTAATTAATTGAAAATCATTAATTAAGAATTAATTGATGTCTAAGTAATTACATTTACTTCATAAAAATAAGTGAAGTTGCTACATAAAAGAAACTATTGGAAAACAAACAAAGAAACAAATAAAAACAATAGTGAAAACCCAAATAAATTAGAAAAAAATGGTAATTTAGGGAATTCCTTGAAAAATTGTATAAAGCATAAAGCAAAAATGAAAGAAATGCCAGTCATCAGAAAAATAAAAATATGTGAAAAAGAGAAATAAATGATTCAAATTTCATAAAATAGAGCTCTCACAAAGTAGTGTAGGTGGGGGGAAAGGGAAGCTTTAAGCATATAAGAATAACATTTTTAAAAATCTCAATTAATTAATTCTATTAGAAAGACAATGGGGGTAAGAGGGCACCCAGACATGCTGGTGAAATTTTTTATTTTCTAGATTACAAAGGAAAATTTGTAAATTTTAATCATGAAATAATAAAACTGGGTTACTTACAGAATAACATAAGACTCTTTTATAATAGTATTGAAAGACAATTTAACATCTGTTTGAATTGTTATAATTTTTTAAAAAATCTGGCAATACTAACTACTACTGAGGATATGTACTGAAAGAGACTCTCATTTATGTTGCTGGTGGGAATGCAACATGGTACAGCTACTTTGGAAGACAGCTGGCAAATTCTTATAAAGTTAAACATAGATTTACCACCTGACCCAGCAATCACACTACCAAGTATTTAGCCAACTAAACTGAAAACTTATGTTCATGGAAAACCTTGTGTGTAAACGTTTATAACAATTTTATTAATAATCACCCAAATTGGAAACAACCAAGATGTACCTCAACAGGGGAATAGTTAAATTGAGTGCAATGGACTAAATGTTTGTGTTGCTTCCAAATTCATATGTCAAAACTCCAATGTGATTAGGAGGTGGGACCCTTGGGAGGTGTATTAGTCAGGGTTCGTCCAAGAAACAGAACCAAAATGTGGCTAAAACAAATTGAGATGTAAAATACTGGATATTGAAGACTTACTAGAAAAAAGGGACTATTAAATATATTATTATTTTTCTATTGACATTGCATTTATGATATTGTAAATATATTGACAGAGACAAAAATATTTTTTATTAAATTTCACCTGTTTCTTTTTATTATTTTAAAAATGTGGCTTTTAGAAAAATCAAAATTGCACACTGTGGCTTTCCTATTTGTGGAGGCAGACAGTACTAACTTGAGAGAGCGGCTGCGGTCAGAAGAAGGGAAATAGCACCCTGGCTCAGTGCCCGCGCAGGCTCTGTCAAATACCTTATCCTCTCTGACTCTGTGGGTTTGGGGAAAGGGAACCACCCTGCATGAGAAGTTTTTAGCATTGTGCCTTCAACGCTCTTTAGTAAGAGTCTTAGAATAAATACTTAATAAATAAATGCCATTATAATTCTCAGGCTGGTTCCAGTTAAAATGCAACATCTCAGCACCCCCCACCCCTCACACGCACACGCGCACCTTAAGTAGGCAATTTTATCTCAGAGCCAGTTTCTAAGAGAAAGAAACACGCAGACAGGTTAGGAAAGGCTGCCCCCTAGTGGATAGAGAGAGAAGGATTCCGTCGGAGATCCCCATGCGCGAGCAGCCCCTGGGCCTGGGTGGGTCCCAGCTCACTTGGGGTGTCTGTAACTTGAAAGGAAACCCTAGACACTCGCCGCTGCTCCTTCAGGGGGTTTCTTCGGACCCCGGAGAGGGGCACCAGAGAAGATCTAGACAGGCTGTGTCTAGGGTTGGGGAGGGGATGGAAGAAGGAGGCAAGCTGCGGGCGTTGTGCCTGCAAGTGGAGCTCAGGGTCCTCGGTGTCAGCCAAGGCAAGCGGGGTCGGCCCAGGCAAAACTAATAAACTGGCGATATCTGTTTGGGTATTGCTGATAGTGATAACTAACTTCTGTACAGGGTGTTGCTTCGATGAGGACACCACCTGTGTGACCCGGGAAGGGAACGGTCAGGGAGAGGTTCAGAGACCTAGGTAGGGTCACCGGGAGTGTGGAAACAAGGGCTGGACAACCATTTGGCCCAGCTTAGCTACCTCCCTCTAGGAATGTGGTCAAATTCCGAAGTCCACAGGGCCTCTTTTTGTTAGGATCCACAGCTGGTTAGATCTCAGCCAGGAAAGAGAGAACGAATAGGGTCTGACCTCTGACTAAGCAGGTAAATAGCCTTGGCGTCACCCCAGGAGCAACTGACATAGGTCCCCCAGCTCAACAGGCTGGGGAAACCTTACTGCCCACAGCGCAGGGCTGTTTTAGGGCTAAAGATACCAAGTAAGCACAGGTGCTTTTATTCATTAATTTTTTAAAATATAGTTTATTGATTTTTCACAGAGAGAAAGGGAGAGGGATAGAGAGATAGAAACATCGATGAGAGAGAAACATTGATCAGCTGCCTCCTGCACACTCCCCACTGGGGATGTGCCCGCAACCAAGGTACATGCCCTTGACCGGAATCGAACCCGGGACCTTTCAGTCCGCAGGCCGACGCTCTATCCACTGAGCCAAACCGGTTATGGCTATTCATTAATTTTTTTATTTATGATTTAAGCTTTTACTTGGGAGAGATACAACCCAATTATTTGAATAAATAATAAGATAAAAAAAACCTTATTATTTGAATACTCCATAAATTACATAGGAATGACAATTAGATACACAATTCATGCTCTCGGTGATAAAATAAATTTTGCTAATAAAATACTAGTGAATCTTAGCAAAAAGGAGGTTGAGTTGTTCCTTCCACTTCAGATAAAATATTTTTCAGTATCTATTTAAAAAAAGTATGGTTGAGAGTACTACAGGTATCCCCCATTTTTCCTATGTTGCCCCCCCCCGCCCAGTTCCCACCCCACCCTAGGTCTTCAACACATTATTGTTTGTATCCATGGATTATGCATATATGCATTTTAATTATTTGGTTATTCTCTGCCTGACCCCCTCTCCCCTTCCCTCTGAGATCCATCAGTCTGTGCTATGCTTCCATACTAGCTGAGGTACCTGCATTTTAATTTTTGGTTATTCTCTGCCTGACCCCCTCTCCCCTTCCCTCTGAGATCCGTCAGTCTGTGCTATGCTTCCATACTAGCAGGGTGCCTGGTTTGTAAATGATGTGATTGTACTTGTAAAAGCTGCCACTGAAGCCCTGGCCAGTGTGGCTGAACTAGCTGAGGTACCTGGTTTGTAAATGATGTGATTGTACTCGTAAAAGCTGCCACTGAAGCCCTGGCCAGTGTGGCTGAGTTGGATGAGCATCATCCAGTTCACCAAAAGGTGGAGGGATGATTCCTGGTCAAGGCACATGCCTAAGATTTCAGGTTTGGTCCCCAGTAGGGGTGTGTAATGGAGGCACTGATCAATGTTTTACTCTCTCTCTCTCTCTCTCTCTTCTTATCTCTCTCTAAAATCAATTAAAATATATTTTTCAAAACGTTGCCATTGAGGATTCCCATGTAATAAATGATCTTAGTCAACTTAATTATTTTAGGTAGCCAAGTGGTCATCTCAGTGATGGAGACCAGTGTCCGGCACCACCATGGGCACAATTCAGGGACTTGGGTGGGGCTGTTAGGTACTTGCAGAACAATATCATTTGGGCTGCCTCCTCCTATCCTGCAGTGTCCTGGGATCAGGGGAGAAATGGATGTGTGCATGGTTCTTGCATTGAAGTAGAACCCATTCCTTGTACCCAAAGAACCCTTCAAGCCACAGAACCCCTGTGCTCATCCCATCCCCTGCAACTGACCATCTCTGGAACTTCTCTTGAACAGATGCCCCTCCTGAACTGTCAGTTTCTCAAGGGCTACAGGGAACGGCGCCTAGCTCACCTGGTCCTGAGCTTCATCACCATGGGATATGTCTGGCAGGAGGGAGAGGCACAGCCTGCAGAGGTGAGGGATAAACTGATGCCTGTCTGGTCATGGGGTAGGTCTGCTGCACCTAGAACATGCTGTCTGCTTGGCACCACAGTGTTTTTCTGGAAAATGGGTCCTTTCTTGTTCTTTTCTTTGGGTGTCAGTTGAAGAAAGGGCAAAGAGCCTATTTAAATGAAAGATGGCTTCCTCCTGACTGAGAGGTTAATTTTTTTTTTTAGAACTGGTAGCCCTTTTATTACATTTTGAATCTATTTTTTTTTCTGTCTCCCACTTCCAAGAATGTTTGAAAAGTTGCATTTGAAAGCAAGTTTGAAACCTCATAAAAACTTACATCTGACAGCATTTTGTACTGCTAATACATCAATTGTCTTGGTCAATTTTCACAGTCCAATAAAGTAGATAGATCTAAGCTGTGTCCAATTTACAGACAGCTGAGGACCATAAAAGTCCAAGGTCAGATGGCCAGTTTATGGAAAATCCAAGGCCAGACTCCAAACTGTCTAATTTCACTAATGTCAACTCCTTCCTCCAGAGCAGTGGTTCTCAACCTTGGCTGCACATTAGAATCACCTGGGAATCTTTTTAAAATCCTGATTTCTGGGCCTCATCCTCCGGAAATTCTGTTTCTTTATTACTAATGTTGTGGCCCCACCCCATAACAAAGAAACAGAATTTCCGGAAGATGAGGCCCAGAAACCAGGATTTTAAAAAGATTCCCAGGTGATTCTAATGTGCAGCCAAGGTTGAGAACCACTGCTCCAGAGGCACACGTTGACATTTACAACACAACTGCTTGCTCTCTACCAATTATTGGTTTGACTCTTAACAATTCATGTAAATCTCTTCTGAATCTTTACATAACATTTTACAGTTTCAGCCTGAAACTTGAGACATGAAATCTCCGAGCTCCACTAATTATAGTATAAAAGATGACTGCTTTTCATTTTATATAAATGCATCTTTTCCAGAAATCAGGGAGCTGCTCATGTTCCAGCATTCCATGGTCAAGGGAATGGCCTATACCTGTTTTGTTTGTCTAGTTAATTCTACCTCTTATCTTTCAAGTAGGTGCCTGAGACTCCCTGTGAGAATAAAAAAAGGAAAGTGACAAAGCAAAGTATAGAGCTGCTTTAGATTTTTTAAAAAAAATATATATTTTTTTTATTGATTTCAGAGAAGAACGGAGAGGGAGAGAGAGATAGAAACATCAATGATGAGAGAGAATCATTGATAGGCTGCCTCCTGCACACCCCCTGCTGGGGATTGAGCCCGAAAGCCTGGCATTTGCCCTTGACCAAGCATTTTCCCTTGACTGGAAACAAACCTGGGACCCTTCAGTCTGCAGGCCAATGCTCTATCCACTGAGCCAAACTAGCTAGGGTTGCTCCAGATTTTTTAAGTGTCAGTATAACTTCCCATAAGCAGTAGCCTGAGGTGACCTCTGAAAATGGTTTGCTGTTCACTTGACCCAGAAAATCCCACAAAGTCATGCCCATCAAGAGATTCAAATCTTCATGTTCACTTTAAGAACACTCGTGAAACTGCCCAGGCCATCAAGGGTATGCATATCCAAAATCCACCAAGTATCTGTCACTTTACAGAAGCAACCTGTACCATTCCATCCTTACAATGGTGGAGTTGGCAGGTGTGCTCAGGCCACACAGTGGGGCTAATTGCAGGGTCTGTGGCTAAATGCTGAATTTGAGGGTGTAGATGTAGATTCTCTGGTCATTGAGAAAATCTAGGTGAACAGAGCTCCCAAGATGCAGCACAGAACCCACATAGCTCCTGGGTGAGGAACCCCCATCAAAGCTCTCCCTGCCACATGGGAAGGATTCTTACTGAAAAAGGGAAGATTGTTCCTAAACCAGAAGAGGAGGCTGCACAGAATAAAAGTACATCCCAGAAGAAATGGAAGAGACAAAACTTATGGCCCAGGAATAATTTAGCATAAAATAAATGTTGATAAAAGTCAAATAAATGTCAGTACATATAGCTTTTAAAAAAGTATGTGTCTATTGTTAGAAAGTTTGATATCTAGGCCCACAATAGAACATCCCAATTAGGTTTCCCTCCCTTGCCTGTTCTCCAAACCATAATATTACATCAGAGAAGGGGTAGAGAAGGGTGACAGGTGATGGAGTCTCCAGCTTCTAGGAGAGTCCATGTATTTTCAGGCCCCATGAGCCCCCTACTCTCCAGCCTCAAATCCTATCTTACTCTTTTTTTTGTATCTTCTCTGACTTTTCAGCTAAGTAGACACCTCTCTTCTGCACTGTCCTCCTCATCTCCTGCCTCCTGAGGGAAGCTGACCTACGTTTGCATTTTAAAAGTCTTTAAAGCTCATTGTTGCTTCTACCTAAGAAACAGTTCTATCCCAAGTCTATTTATAAATATTATAGGGAAAAACAAAGGCAGAAGCAAGGCTTCTAAGTAGATATTTCTATTTTAAAGGTAAATAAAAATGGAAGTGGGAGCAAGGAACCCAAAGGATGTTCTTTTGGATCTAGACTAGCCTTGTCCACAGATAGATCTGAGTTGCTTTCCTGGATTTGGGGGGCAGAATGTTCCTCAGGTAATTCAGGGGTGGAATGGGGACTGTTTTGAGGTCACTTATTTGAAGTTGTTATTGGGTTTGACTTATGAAGTGACTAATGGAATCAGTGACCACACATAAACACACATATACATATATGTATGCACACATACAAATATATAAAAACCTAAGTGACCGGAATACTGAACGACTGGTCGCTATGATGCGCACTGACTACTAGGGGACAGATGCTCAATGCACAGGATCGGGCTCCCTCCTGTCTGGATTGGGCCTGTGGGGATCAGGCCAAAACCAGCTATCTGACACCACCCAAGAGCTTCCAAATTGAGAGAGGGCGCAGGCCAGGCCGAGGGACCCCACCAGTGCACAAATCCATGCACCGGGCCTCTAGTACATATATATGCTTTTAGTTTTATACACACAAACATACATATGTCTACATATCTTACCTAATAATAGACAAACATGCAAATCGACCGTACCTTCGCTATGCCTTAAGCCACACCCACCAGCCAATCAGAGCAACTATATGCAAATTAACCCAACCAAGATGGCGTCCGGTAGCCACGGAGCTGGAGCAAGCAGGAGGCTTGGTTGCCCCAATGATGGAAGAAGCCAAGCTTCCCGGCCAGCTGCTGCCTCCTCTCAAGGCAACAAAGTTTCAATTATAGAAGG
>NW_005353460.1:3245007-3254703 GCF_000412655.1 Myotis brandtii
GATCGTAGGGAGCTGGGGGTCCCCTGCCCACCCTGATCCGGGACACCCTTCAGGGCAAACCAGCCGGCCCCCACCTATGCACCAGGCCTCTATCCTATATAATAAAAGGGTAATATGCAAATTGACCCTAACAGCAGAAAGACTGGGAATGACTGGTCACTATGACACACACTGACCACCAGGGGGCAGATGCTCAATGCAGGAGCTGCCCCCTGGTGGTCAGTGCGCTCCCACAGGGGGAGCTCTGCTCAGCCACAAGCCAGGCTGATGGCTGCCAGCACAGCGGTGGTGGAGGGAGCCTCTCCTGCCTCCTCAGCAGCACTAAGGATGTTCGACTGCAGCTTAGGTCTGCTCCCTGCTGGTAAGTGGACATCCCCCGAGGGCTCCCGGGCTGCCAGAGGGATGTCTGACTGCCAGCTTGGGCCCGATCCCCCAGGGAGCGGGCCTAAGCCAGCAGGTGGACATCCTCCGAGGGGTCCCAGACTGCAAGAGGGCATAGGCCGGGCTGAGGGACCCCCCCGAGTACACAAATTTTTGTGCACCGGGCCTCTAGTCTATACATATAAATAGATAGGTAGATAAATCGATAGATGTTATCCTACCGTTCATTACTTCAGCCCCAATTTATGCTTAAACACTTGGTAATGCCCTTTTATGCATAATTAATATTCAGATATTATTTTATACTACATGTATATGTGTGTGTGCTCCAATCTTATAGTTTTCCACATACATTTCAGATTGTACTCATAAGCAATATATTCACTAGGTTGTTAACAGAAAAAACTTGAGAGTGAGGTGTGCATGTAGAGATCACTCAGATAATCCCAGTTTATTCCCAAGTCGTTTCTCTACCACAGGATTGCTGGAATAAAAGAGCCAAAATTACCTCCCCTGCTGCACTCTTTCTAGGATGTGCTCATTGTCAGGATTTATATCTGATAGGTTCTGCCAAGAAACCTTGCCCTTCCCTTTGTGGAAGTCTCCAGGGACTTGGGGCTCCCTCCCATCTTGGTCCACGCAGATTTGGTGCTGACAAATTGGACTACAAGGAATTCTGAAAGGTAAGAAAGGAGAGAGTGCTTTGGATTTGAACAGATGGAAACAGAGTAATGTATAGTCTTGTGACCTGCTAGAAAGCTCCAGGCTTGTTCAGCTATTTTGTGATTAAAGATGTTAATATTTATTGTCTGCCATATGGTTGCAAAAAAGAGATGAACTTGAATACATGTTCAAAAATCACAGGTCCCAGAAATTTCCTCTCAACCCACATTGACTGCATTAGCGCAGACCACTTGCATTTGTTTGCTGCCATATCAAATTTGTTGAGGATATTGGCATTTATGTAAAGAAAAGTAGGAGGAGTTTTTAAAGCCAAGAAATTCCAATAAATAGAATGGGGTGGAAGTGGTGAAGTATTTTTTAAAAATATTTATTGTTGAAAGTATTACATATACCCCTTTTTTTCCCCATTGACTCCTTCTAGGCTGCTCCTGGTCCCCATCTAGGCCTCCACCACACTATTGTCTGTGTCCATGGTTATTTATATAAGTTTCCCTTTGAATTTATTTTTACAGCCAACTTTATTGCAGGCCGTAGATGCAAAAAACAGCACTTTTGTGACTTATGAAAATAGGTAAAGGGACATTTAAGTTAGATGTGAGGAAGACTTCCTTAGTGTAAAGGTATGGGTAAATACAGGATTGCCAGAGATGATGGGAATCTTTTTTAAAGAATTATAGTGCTTATGAGCCCTTAATTAGCTCAGATGATTAGAGCATTGTCTTAATATGCCCAGGTTGCCTGTTTGATCTTTGAATCAATGAATGCATAAATAAGTGTAACAACAAATTGATATCTCTACCTCCCTCTCTCTCTAAAAATCAATTAAAATATTTTAAATGATTAAATAAAGAACATATATATATATGGCTAAGTGACCAACTGTCCACCCGTCTGCGCACTGGCAATTTAAAAATAAACATTGACTTGCACATGCACAATACATATAAAGCCCTCACTGGCACCAATCGCACGTGTGTTTTAATTTTATAATACTGTGTTATATATACTATTTTGACATGTAATGTTTTGCAGTAACGTAATTACTGCACGAATCTTTCTTCTAATTAATTTTCTTTCAGTGTGCATTAATCTGTGCACGGGGACACTAGTAGCTTAATAAAAAAAACCATAGCTTTTAAGACTACTTTATGTGGGCCATCTCATCTGTGTAAGGACTTCTGAGTCCTGGAATTTTTCTACAATTATTAATTACAATCTTTACAAATTCTGCTTTAATAACAAAAATTGGTGATCAATATTCCCATGGGAAGGTGATGAATCTGGCTCAGAATTTGAACAGAAAGAAAAAAAAATAGATGTGAAGAAATTATTCTGTTCAAGACATTGAATATTTAATAATAAACTGAATCTCTGATTCAAAGAGAAAAAGAGGAGTGGGGAAAGTTAAAGGGAAAAAATGGCTAGACCAGGATGTTAAAGTCAAGAAAACAACAACAAAAAGCTAATTTCTCAGTGGGTGAGAATTCAGGGCTAGTTTAATCCCAGAGAGGCAGAGACAATCTCGGGTTCAGTGGTGATTCTTCTTGGCAATTATTTTTTGGTGTCTCTTAATATGCCTCACACAACACAAAGTACAATGAAGAGATGAAAGCAAAGTACAGCCCAAAGTGGTTAAATAACAAAACAAAACAGTATATTACAAATCTCAGAGTGACAAAAACAGTAAACCCTTCAGAATTTCAAAGATATACATCATTGCAGACTTTAAAAATCAGGGAAAAACTTGGAGAGAGGTTGGAACTTGATCTAAAGTAGATATTTAAAGGTGAATTGGAACAGCATCTCTACAACAAAAATTGGGTTTGTGATAATTGCAAAAATATAAAAGGAGCAAGATGAGTTGTCACACTACTACAAGTTAAATGTTCTGGGGCTGGTACAAGAGTTGAGATTTGGCTCGCTTTTTGTTGTCTAGTCATAGCCTTGTAAGTGTGTGTGCATTTGCACATCAGTGTGTATGCCTGTATACATGTGACCCTAGAAGGATGTCTGTTTACAAACTGATTTATTCTTTTATTTTCTTTTGTTGTTTGTGATTGTCAATAACTGAAATTTTACGAGGCCCCTGGACATCAGGTAAGTTCTCAGAAATCTTTCAATCACTTGAGAATTTATGCTAACTTTAAAAGATTACAGCAAAACAAGAAAGAAGCATATCAAATTGTATGTATAGTATATAAGCTATATACAAATGCATGCAAAAATAAGGCTAAAAGGAAAGGGGCCAGAATTTATCAATGGTTGCCTCTTATATGGGATTAGGGGATTAATTTTTTTTAACTGGATTTTCCAATCTGTACATAATAAAACACCATTTCACCATAACTTTTATTGAAGGGTAAATTACAGGCAGTAACTGCCACAGCTACAGAAGAATTCCTTTGAAATATTATGTCACCTGGACTGCAACTCTTGAGGCAGGTCTGGCCCCGACATCCTTAGGCTCTTCTTTCTCCGGAGAGCAGAGTCGGCCTCTAACTTGATTGACATTGCCTCTCCCATCACCAAGCCTCAGTTCAATAAAGGGGTCTGGTATAAAAGCTGTAGCTCAGGAAATTGAGGAATGGAGGGGTGAAGACACCATTTCTTATGCTAATGTAACTGCTGGAACAATGGTATTCTTGACTGTTTTATTTTGTGTTTGTTTTCCTTTCTTCTCGTGCTTAAACTATTAGAAGCAGGAGTGGTTTATGGAGTAAAGTTTCTAGGTTTTGTAGATTGGCTCTATATCTGGGATATTGGAATCCATATGGTCACAGGTCATTTAAAAGTGATTTCTCTGTACAGTCCTCTAGCTCTCACCCTATCGTACAAAGCAACACAAAAATGATTGAGTAGAAAGATCACCAGCGTGAGTTATGAAACTATTCCCCACCTGGTCCTGTGACTAACCGGCAATGTGACCTTGAGCAAGATATTTGCTTCTTTGGGTCATATCTATAAAAACAATAACAACAAAAACAAGGAGCAAGGCATTAGCTGCTGCCTGTGGTCACTGTAGCTCTAAGACTCTGTGCTCCTGACAGGAATGGTGTGATGGGCCATAGATTGGTCCTAGCGTGAGTTATGAAACTATTCCCCATCTGGTCCTGTGACTAACCAGCAATGTGACCTTGAGCAAGGTATTTGCTTCTTTGGGTCATATCTATAAAAACAACAATAGCAACAAAAACAAGGAGCAAGACATTAGCTGTTGCCTGTGGTCACTGTAGCTCTAAGACTCTGTGCTCCTGACAGGAATGGTGTGATGGGCCATAGATTGGTCCTGGGAAGAATCAGAATGACCTGCCCACTCAGGCTTCAGCTGTTCCATTGGGGGGATGGTCTGGGACCATCAGGGCATGCTGGACTCTGAGAGTCCTCAGAGCAGGTGAACTTGGGCTTGAGTGGATCTGTTCTCTTCCCTTCCTGAATGTTGCTGAAGGGAGATGCTCATCCGTGGGGCCTCCCTATAGAGAGAAGTGTTCACCAATTCTGCTTTGCGCTTACAGTTGTCTAACTCTGAGGGGACCTGTGGGCTGTACACACTCATACTGTCCACGCCTCTCTAACCATGTGGTCATCTCTTTCCCAAGGAACTTGGACACCATTTTCTCTTTCCCTGGGGGAGAAAGCCTGCGTGGTTTTGTACTGGTGACTGTTTTGGTAGAGAAAGCAGCAGTACCCTGCACTTACAGTTGTCTAGCTCTGAGGGCTGTACACACTCATGCTGTCCAAGCCTCTCTAACCATGTGGTCATCTCCTTCCCAAGGAACTTGGACACCATTTTCTCTTTCCCTGGGGGAGAAAGCCTGCGTGGTTTTGTACTGGTGACTGTTTTGGTAGAGAAAGCAGCAGTACCTGGGATTAAGGTATTTTCCACCCTCAGCATGTTTTGATTTGTTTTGTTTTGTCTTTCTCAATAAGAAATCAGTCTGAGCTTTAGTTTGGTGAATTAATCAATATAGATGAGCATAGGCCTTGACCTGCTGTTTTATATCTGAGGAAAGAGGTCATGTTCTAGCCCATATAGCTACTCACTTCTCCCAAATCCTACAAAACATGGAATTGACCATTTGTCCATTCAACAACAAGCATTGTTCTAGACCAGTGGTTCTCAACCTTGGCTGCACATTAGAATCACCTGGGAATCTTTTTTAAATCCTGATTTCTGGGCCTCATCCTCTGGAAATTCTGTTTCTTTGTTACTAATGTTGTGGCCCCACCCCATAACAAAGAAACAGAATTTCTGGAGGATGAGCAGAAATCAGTTAAAAAAGATTCCCAGGTGATTCTAATGTGCACCCAAGGTTGAAACCACTGTTCTAGACAATGAAATATATGGGAGAACCAGACTGACATGGTTCTGACCCCCAGAGAAGCTCCTGATATAGTGGAGAAAGATGGGTTGATGTATAGAGTAACAAGAAAATAATGCAGTGTTTTATAAAAAGACATCTAAAACTTAATTCAGACCTGAAGGGTCAGGCAAAACTTCCCAGGGGAAATGACAACTAAAGTTAAAACCTCAGTGATATATATATATAGGAATTAAGCAGAGAGAGAGAGAAAGAGTGACGGACATAAAGGCAAACAGACACACAGACATATTTCTGGCAGAGAGAACAGCTGTGCAAAGGCTCAGGAAAAGAACCATCGCTGAGATTACCTAGCCTTCAGAGTTCAGGTAGCTTACAGAAAGGTCAAGTTTTGTAAGACGAATGACAGTGGAGTTCAGCTGGAGTGACTCAGTGTTGAGCATAGACCCATGAAGCAGGAGGCCACTGGTGTGATTCACGTTAGGGCCACATGCCTTGGTTGTGGGCTGGATCCCCATTAGGGAGCCTATAAGAAGCAGCCGATCAATGTTTCTATTCCTCTCCCTTCCCCCTGTCTCTAAAATCAATAAAAAGATAATAATAAAAAGACAGTCTGGCCAGCATGGCTCAGTGGTTGAGTGTTGACCTATGAACCAGGAGGTCACAGTTCGATTCTTGGTCAGGGCACATGCCAGGGTTACATGCTCTATCCCCAGTGGTGGGCATGCAGGAGGCAGCCAATCAATGATTCTCTCTCATCATTGATGTTTCTATCTCTCTCTTCCTCTCCCTTCCTCTCTAAAATATAAATATAAAGACAGTGGAGCAGTAGGTGATCAGCTATTATCTTCATGCATTGCCTGAAGATAATTAGGTTTATGTCTTTCCTTACCACCTTCCCTGGTGAGCATATTTTAAGTCTTTACTGTGTCACCAATCCTGGCATAAGTATTATAACATTCTCAAAAGTGAAACTATATAGTTACTTCACTTCTCACCAGTGTGTTTAGTCCATTGAAAGATACAAAATGAAATATTGGTCTTTCAAATATAGCTCAGATAAGGTAGAGACTGCTAAGAAGGCTTCATGACGGAGGGCCTCTGGAGCTGAGGCCTCTATGGGCTCTATAGAATCTGCCTGATTTTACGAAAACAGAGCTCAGGGGTGAGGGTCTCCTAATTCAAGATACAGACGTAGACATTGTTATAATGTGTGATAAATACAAAAAAAGGAAGGAGAAAAAAAGGATAGCATTATAGCAAGTAGCAATCAGTGGAAGATCTAGAAAAATATGTCCAAGGGAGATGCCCAGAAAGGTTATCCTCTCAGGCAGACCTCACAGCAAATTGAGTTTAGGGGAGCACGGGAAAACAGTCCAGCAGTCAGAAGGGCGCCCTTCCTGATTTCCATAGCTCTGATGCTCAGCTCACTCCACCTCAATGGGCCATAAGTGAATGCTAACGGACTGAGTGAATGAACCTTCTCCCCAGGCACTTGTTCAAGCAGTGAATGCCATGCTGCAGCTCAGCCAGGACTCCCTGCTGCAAGCCCTGCAGCAGCTGAAACTCTCCATTCAGGACATCACCAGAACCTTAGGACAAATGCACGGTATGGGGCTGTTGTGGGTTGAGGGTTCTGCTTGGTGCAGGGCTGGGCAACATCCACGAGATGGCGCTAGTGTATTAGCTTTGTTGTATGGTAACTGCTGTTTTAAATATTGGAGAATGATCTCAGTTTGCATAGATCTTCTGTGGCTTTGTCTTTTTTTAGTATTCTCTTGTGGTTAGGGTAGTTTGCTCTCTTCGGTGGCCGCATATTTCTTCGCATGTTAAGATCTTGCATGAAGTTTGGGAGGAGGGGGTGAGGCAAACAACAACAACAAAGGTTGTATACATTCCATCCAGCAATGTCAGGATACGGCAGTGTTGTTCTTATGCTTTCTTACACCCGTTTTATCCTTTTTTCTCAAGGGGAACCTGGGATGACTGACCTGCTTTAGACTCCTTTTCTGCGGTTAGTGCAGAGATGAGGTTTCATAGGTGCAGCCAATTCAGTGGCTCACCAGTCCTGTGGTTAGTTACATTTCACTCAGGAGACTACATTCAATTTCCAATGTCAAGACAGCTCTTCAACTTCCTCTATCAGGAGAACCTTGAAAGTGTATAGTGTGTGTGTGTGTGTGTGTTCTGTTCTTTAAGTAAAATTGGTATATAACATTATATATTTCAGGTGTTTAACATCACAATTTCACATCTGTATATACTACAAAGTGATCTTCACCAAAAGTCTAGTTAATATACTAGTACATCACTATGCAACTGATTCCCTTCACCCAGTTCTCCCAAGCTCCAACCTCTGTTAACCACCAGTCTGTTGTCTGTATCTATGGGTTTGTTTGGTTTTGTTTGTACATTTGTTTTGTTTTGTTTAGATTCCAATATGTATGAAATCATATGGTATTTGTCTTTCTTCATCTGACTTATTCACTTAGCATAATACCCTCATGATGTTGCAAATGGCAAGATTTTATTCATTTTTATTCTGATAAATATATATATATATATATATATATACCGAGTGGCCAGATTATTATGACCACCTGATGTTTGTAGGCAAATTAGCTATAATTTCACGCTGAAGTTTCTAGAGGGCCAGACCATTATAAATAGGGAAGCAGGTTGTTTACCATGACAGTAGAAGTGATTTTTTTCTGAAGATATGGGTAAACAACGCAATTTAACAGCCTTTGAATGTGGAATATATTTGAACGTGAGTGGCCAGATTATTATGACCACCCCATCAGTACTTTGTTAGGCTACCTTTTGCCTACAATACTGTGGCACTTCTTCTTGGCATTGACTCCACGAGATGTTGAAAGGTGATGCAAGGAATCTGACACCATGCCTGATGAATAGCACTGTCCAGTTCTATGAGATTTGATGGTTGTGGAACCAGGGCCTGGAGACCTCATATGGAGGCAACACAAACCCTTCTCTGTAGCCCTTTGAAACCATATACACTGAATGGCTACATTACTATGACCACATGACGTTTGTAGGCAAATTAGCTATAATTTCGTGCTGAAGTTGCTAGAGGACCAGATCATTATAAACGTCTGAATAGCACAACATACCTAAGTATCATTGCTGATCAGGTTCATCCTATCATGTTGATGGCGTATCCCAATGGAGATGGCTTCTTCCAACAAGACAATGCGCCATGCAATGGTGCTCGTATTGTGCAGGAGTGGTTTCAAGAACATGAGGGAGACTTCACCTTGCTTAGGTGGCCCCCACAATCACCAAATCTCAATCCAATTGAGCATTTGTGGGACAAACTTAAAAGAGCCATCAGGCAGCTGGTTCCACAACCATCAAATCTCATAGAACTGGACAGTGCTATTCATCAGGCATGGTGTCAGATTCCTCGCATCACCTTTCACCATCTCGTGGAGTCAATGCCAAGAAGAATCACCACAGTATTGAAGGCAAAAGGTGGCCCAACGAAGTACTGATGGGGTGGTCATAATAATCTGGCCGCTCAGTGAATAAATATATATCCCATGTTCAAAGGCTGTTAAATAGTGTTGTTTACCCATATCTTCAGAAAAAATCACTTCTACTGTCATGGTAAACAACCTGCTTCCCTATTTAGAATGATTTGACCCTCTAGCAACTTCAGCGCGAAATTATAGCTAATTTGCCTACAAATGTCAGGTGGTCATAATATACTGGCCACTCAGTGTATATCACATCTCTTTATCCATTCATTCATCAGTGGACAGTTAGGTTGTTTCCATATCTTGGCTATTATAAGTAATGCTGCAATGAACATAGCAGTGCATATATCTTTTCAAATCAATAATTTTATTTTTTTCTTTTAATACCCAGATGTGGAGTAGCTGGATCACATGGCAGTTCTATTCTTAAATGTTTAAGGACTCTCCACACTGTTTCTACAGTGGCTGCACCAATTTACATTCCTTCCAACAGTGTATTAGAGTTCCCTTTTCTACACATCCTTTCTAACAACTTGTTTCTTATATTTTTGATAATGAAATGTGCCAACAGGTGTGAGGTGATATCTCATCATGTTTTAATTCACAATCCTCTAATAAGTAATGATATTGAACATCTTTTCCTGTGCTTGTTGGTTATATATATATATCTACACTAATAAAAGAGAAACATGGTAATTAGCGTATGACCGCTACCCTTCCCATTGGCTAATCAGCATATCCTTATGCAAATTAACTGCCAGCTAAGATGGCGGCCGGCAGCCATGCACTGAAGCAAACAGGGAGGCTTGCTT
>NW_005353460.1:3255668-3303144 GCF_000412655.1 Myotis brandtii
CAACCCCCTGATTGGCCCTGCTCTGTGAGTGACAGGGGGCAGTGCCCCAACCCCCTGATCGGCCCTGCTCTGTGCGTGACAGCGGGTGGCACCGCAACCTCCCGATCTGCCCTGCTCTGTGCATGACAGGGGGCTGCACCTAGGGATTGGGCCTGCCCTCTGCCACCTGGGAGCAGGCCTAAGCCAGCAGGTCGTTATCTCCCGAGGGATCCCAGACTTTGAGAGGGCACAGGCCGGGCTGGGGAACCCCCCTCCTTCCCCCTCCGCCCCGAGTGCACAAATTTTTGTGCACCAGGCCTCTAGTGTATATATACCCACTCTTTTCTTCCTCTGCTATGCACACAAGGAAGTGGCCACATGTGGGTGTGTGGCATGTGGGTAAGGCACCCTGAACACTAGGGGTGCCCATAGGCCAGTTGAGGGATCTACAGGGGCAGCATCCCCATCAGCTCCTGGGAGGGTATCTTGTCAGAGTCCGTGAGATGGTCAGTAAGATCTGCATCCCTTTAATACCTTCCAAGAGCCCTATCTGGCACTCTCACAGCTGCTCCTCATTCCCCCACCCACCCAGTTTCTCAGTCCTGAAGCTCACCTTAGTAATCTGGATGTGGTGAGAAAGAAGTGGGTCTCGGATGCATTCCATGCAGCTTGGGAAGCTGGGCACTCACTCACACGCTCTTACTTTTCCTTGTGGGACAAGTCACAGGCCAATAAGGTCTCTTGGTCCTGAGCTATGTCTCCTTGAGGGGTGGGTGATGTAGGTAAAGTGAAATGCTCTTCTTACTCCCTTTAGTGCATTCAATATCCTCAAATTATTATTATTATTTTTACTGTAGTGGCGTGCTGGGGCTTTGCTGGACTCCTGGATTTCCACAAACGCTCTCTGGTCCATGGGTGACCGTGTAAATCAGCATTCATTGGCAAAAGACAGTAGAAATTCTTATTCCACTATGATAATGTTGCCACTCCTGCATTTCCTTGACTGTTGCTAATTTATAGAATAAAATTGATATTTGAATATTAACCTTAAATATAGTACCTTGGTAAACACTCTTATTCATTGTAATAATTATGTGGAGATTATTTGGGTTTTCTATAGAGAAGTCATTTGAGAATAATATTTTATTCGCTTTTTCTTCATTTACAATACTTATAGCTTGTATTTCTGTTTAATTTTTATTTCTCATTCTTCTTGCTAGGCCTCCCAATACAGTATTAAATGGAAAGGCTGATCCTTGTTTTGTTTCACATTTTAAAATACTTATTTTTTATATTTTAACATTAAGTATAATGTATACTGGAGACTTTTTATGGATTCCTTTTATCAATTCAAGAATGAGTACTACTATTCCTAATTAGCTAAATCATTTTGCTTTATTTTTTACCATGAATGGATTTTTTTCACACATATTGAAATGTTTTACATCAAAATCATTTCACATCTATTGAAATGATCATTTGACTTTTCCTCATTAAATATGGTAAGTTGGGTGAAAAATTATTGCCAGTCATTACTGATTTAGAAAAATGTGTACCTATTATTTAGCATTTGGGAGGGGGAGGCAAAGCGCACCAAATGGATAAGACCCAGAAATATCACCCAGAAAAAAAGTCCAGAAGAAGATTGTCACAGAAGAACGAGAGACTGTAACACCATCAGGAGCACTGGGAAACCCTGAGGCTGAAGGCAGACATTAGTTACCTGAGTCATGGGGCTTCAGAAAAAAACAAGAGATGGAGGACCAGAGAGTAGGTGTGATGGTAGCAAAAGAAAAACTGATGGTATAGAGATGTCATTATTTAGGTATCGTAAAAAGAGATGTGTTTTTTCCCCCTCTCAGAAACAGAGAGAGAGAGACAGGGATATGCATAAGAGAGCATGCTTAGTCACAGAGGGGCCCCATTAGATGAAGAAAGAGAACAATCCTCAAAAGTTGATTAAAAGAAATCTGTTACAAATGTGGAAACTTGCTTCCTTATGTATAATTTTATTATCTAGTGAAATCAGTTATCCACAAGCATTGGCTTAGATTCAAAATAGCTGCACAACTTACTGAATGCAGCTAAATGTGGAGCTAAATGAATCTGTATTTGACCTGGTGTGGCAATCCCCAGCCGGACAGGGGACGCTCCAGTCCTCTGTCCTTCGTGGGCAATACAGACCTCCACTTGAGCAGAGGTGGCTTTAGTTTCCCTCTCTTGTGAGAGCCCCGAGAGAGGTGATTCTTCCTTTCTGCCTTCGCCTTTCCACTTCCCATATTCTCTCAAACATCATGTCTGTTCAGATTATTAATTTTTAAAAAGATGGCCTTGATCTTTCTTTTTGTTGTTGTTAAGTAGAGAAAGGGGAAGTACCACAAATAGAAAAGGGCAGCATTTGGAATAGTTTAAAAGTTCTGCAAGCGCCAAGGAGGACAATTACAGAGGAGAACATTCCATCCACCTCTTGCTTGTAGCTTTCATTCCAGGTTTCCATGCAGATCAGATAGAGAAGCAGCCCCAGGAGCTCAGCAGGGCCCATGCACATGTAACCAATTGCTCTTTTCGCCTGTAGTAAAGTTCACATTTTGATTGCTCCTCCAGATAATGTAGATCCAGACATATTTTATGCAGTCATCCGGATCTTTCTCTCTGGGTAAGTATAGTTCAGCTGTTTTCCTGCAGGAGGTCTCTGTAGCATTTTCCAAATTTATGGGGGTGGAAACTGACATAAGCTTCCTAGAGTAAGAAACACACCAAATAACCATTGTTAGTTAGCAAGGTAGTCACCTAGATCCACTCTTGGATAAAAGAAGAGGGGTACTATCTGCATGGCAAATGACATTAAAGGTTGAATATTTACGTTTAGAGTAATTGTCCTTAGGCTCCCATATTAGATTCACTTGTATTCACTTTCTTAGAACTCCACCTTGATGACAGAAAGGAAAAAAAAAAGCCCAATATGCCACACGCAAAGCTCAATCATTTATATTTATTCCCTCCCCTTGTTATTAAAACAGATGGAGATATAGACAGTAACTTGAAAGTTTTCTTATAACGTTCTTAGGATGGCTACACCAAGCCATTTTCTCATATTTCTGTGTACTTTTTTTGTCACATGACCTATAATCTCTCCAAAAATAGATCTCTACTCTTAGATGCAGTTCTTTTTTAAAAATACACTAGTGATACATTGACATGTTTTAATGAGATTATTTTCTTATTCACTTTAAGAAGTTGAGTTTGTTTGGGTGTGTGTGTTTTTAATGGTGAAACGTGAAAGGTGGCAGTAGTGGATGGATGTGGTAAAAAATGTGAAGTCAATATCATCTAGTGTGCCATATGTTTAACTAGGAGATGCCTAAAGGGCTTTTGATAGAATCTGAAGCTGTACTTGGATATAACAAGAAACATGCCAAATACCCAAATCAATAAATTTATTGATTTAGTGGTATAATACATTGGTGCAAGAATAGAGTGACAACATGTACTAAGTATTTTCTATAGATTGGGTAGGACTGGAATGTGAGAAAGTGACCGCCCTCTCTAAGGGAGGGTTGTCTGGGTGGGGATTTCTCATTTATTCTCACTGTAGAGAATAAAAGCAGAATGATTTCCACAGAATAACTTGAGAGTAATAAACACCTGGTTTATGTGGAGAAAAGGGAGAAATAGGGAGTGACAGACATGGAATTGGGAGTATTTCTCAGAATTAGACTTTCACTCCTCAAATGCTCTCCAAAGAGAATATCATATAGAATTCTTCTCACTCTCTGGATGTTTTTCATGTAGTCAGGGTCAAGAAAAGATCTGATTGTAGGAAAAAGACTCTAGCAACAAATATTAAGCAACACATGTAGCTATGCTTTGGTAGGATTAGACAAAAGAAAAAAGGGTAATTTAAAAATGTTTTTAAATAGACTGGAATTTAGGAAGCACCTATTTCTGAAAAATCTATTTGTGCTTTACTTGGTTCTCTAAGTTTGTATCAATTTTCCTTTTAAATAACAAATTACCACAAATTTAGCAACGTGAAAGTACACACATTAATTATCTCACATTTTTATAAGCCAGGAGTCAGGGTGAGTTCAACTTGGTTCTCTGCTTAGGGTCTCAAAAGGCCAAGTCAGGGTATCTGCTGGGCTGAGTTCTTATCTTGAGAACCTGGGGAAGAATTCACTCACGTTTTAGGTAGAATCTAATTCTTTGTGGTTTTGAAACTGAGATCTTTGTTCCCTTGCTGACTGTCAGAGAGGATCTGCTCTCAGCTTCCAGAGGCCTCCTGCATTCTTTGTCACATGATCTCCTCTGTCTCAGCAATGACACTTCCTATCCTTCTAGTACTTCAAATCTCTCTGACTTCTCCCTTTTGTCACTAGCCAGAGAAAACTCTCTGCTCTTAAGGAATTATTGATTGGATTCAGCTCACCTAGGTAATCTAGAATGACTCCCTATATCAGTGATGGTGAACCTTTTGAGCTCGGTGTGTCAGCATTTTGAAAAACCCTAACTTAACTCTGGTGCCGTGCCACATATAGAAATTTTTTGATATTTGCAACCACAGTAAAACAAAGATTTATATTTTTGATATTTATTTTTTATATTTAAATGCCATTTAACGAAGAAAAATCAACCAAAAAAAATGAGTTCGCGTGTCACCTCTGACATGTGTGTCATAGGTTCGCCATCACTGCCCTATATTAAGATCAACTGATTAGTAACCTTAATTGCATTTGCAAAGTCCCTTTGTAATATAATATATCATATCTATAGGCTTGAAATCTCATAATATTAACAGTTCTGGGAATTAGAATGGGAATCTTGGGGCAATATATTTTTTTAATTCTACCTATCATGATTAAGTAGGCACCAGAAAGTGACTTTGTTTTCATTAAAATAATTTTTGTGTCAATGATGCATTTTATCAGTGTCTCCCCTCTGTTTCTGATCCTCAAAAAAATTTTCCCATATAGCTAAACTAAGTGACCAGTCCCAAATCCTAAGTACATTGATAAGTGCAGATGACCAAGAACATCTGGATTGTTGATAATTCCCAATAGGGTTGTCCTGAAAAATCTAATTCTGCTCCTGTGTTCTTGATTTGTCCCATGTTTGATTTATTACTTTTGTTGGCTTTTTAAAGCATTTTTATTTAGGAGAGTTGAAAGATTTCATCTGCAGATGAAACATTTTATCCTTATTTCCCACTCATATTAAATTTCTCAGGAGGTTAATAGCCCCTGTGGAAAACTAATGTCATCTCATTTTTTTCCTTTTAAATGTCTGCTCCTATTGGGTTTCCTAGAAATATGGTACAAGAAGACTAAAAATAATCTTGCCTACAGAGATTTGAAGGAAAAAAAATAATTCCTTTCCTTCACAAACAGCAGTTTGGGCCTGAGAATGCATGGGAGCAATCCTTGGGTTCTTCACAAGAACTCAATTTCCCTTCCTCAGACTACTGTCACCATAGACAGAATATGTGGGTTTTAAAAGTAGATGCCTTTCTCTTACTTTTTTGACTTTCACGCTGGTATTTTCTCTTCTGGTATTTATGTGGCTCCAACGTATCTTCTTCAGGTTAGGGCACAAAAAGGGGATTGGTGTCTTCACCATTTGATTGAGCATTTGATGGCTCTTTTAGGCTGGCCAGGTATTTTTAAGAAATATACTTGGGTCCACATATTTTAGATATAACACATAATTATAAAATGCTATATGTTTTATTCACTGATTCATCTTCCAGGCACAGTTCTAGGTGTTAGCAATGAAGCAATAAAACAAAACAACAACTTCATTTTTTGTGGAGCTTACATACATTTTAATGATGGGAGGCAGATGGAGAAATAAATATAATAACATCAAGTATCATACAAGATACATTACAACAATAAGCAAAATGAGAAAATGTGAAGTAAGATACAGGGCATCATGGATTGTGGTGGCCAAAGTTTTTTATTTATTTATTGCGATCTAGGAACACCACACCTCTAAGTGATATTTAAGCAGATGCCCGAAAGAAGTAAGGAGTCAGCCACCTAGATACTCATTGCAAGCAAAAGGAAAAGAAATGACAATGATCCTGATGTGAGAGCATGTTTGTCATGGAGGAGTAGCTGCAAGGAAGCCAGCAGTGCTTGAATGGAGTAAATATTGGGGAGAATGAGAAAGATACACGTGCTGGTGGAAGATCAGGTCCTGCAGGGGCCTCTTGGCTTCTTTCCTGAGTGAGATGGGCAACACTGGCAAGTCTGGGAGGAATGACATGATCTGTCTTAAGTTTCGAATCATCACTCTATCTTCCAAGTGGAAAATGGATGATTTCAACTCAAGAATGGAAGGCAGGAAAGTATGTAAGGAGCTTTTACTACAATTCAGGGTGATAGCTTTAACTAGGGTGGTAACAGGAGAGGCATTGAGAATGGCCAGGTCTGGATGCAGATTGAAGGTAAAGTTGACAGGACCTGCTATTGGAGTGCACGTGCAATGGGCGAGAAAGGGATCAATCAAAGAAGATTCCATGGTTTTGTCCAACTCTGCTGAAAAGATGTAACTGCCAGCTTTTCTGTTGGGGAAGACTGTAGGCAGGACAAGTTTGGCAAAAGGGTGGGGAATCAGGAGGTCAGTTTAGAACATGTTCATTCCTGTAGAGATGTCTAGCAGGCATTCAGGTAGTATATGAGTCTGGAATAGGAGGGAGAGGTTCAGGTGCAGGTGCAAATTTGCAGACAGTGAGAATAGGTTTTTAAATCTATGAGGCTAGAAAATATCCCTTTGGAAATGAGAGTAGTGAGAAGCCCAAGGACTGAGCCCTGAGAGAGCCTAACACTTGGGAGTTGTCATGATGGGAAGGAACTAGTGAAGGAGACCAAAACGCCTAGGAAAGGTCATCCACGGGAATACAAAGGAAACCTGAACAGGCTGGTCCTTGTATTTGGTCCACTAACTACAGAGTGTAAGTCATCTTCCCTATTTCTTCCACAGAGAATATGTTGTTTAGAAATTTTATCCGACCAGTGTTCTGAACTCTGACGAGTCGAGAAACCTCTCTGAAACCCATTCCTTCCTTCCAGCAGCTTTAGGAAGTAGGTACAAATTAGGAGCAGGAACACTCAGAGGGTTGGTACAAAGTTACAGAATAATGAAAGGGAGAACAGGGATCCCACCGCATTCGGAATAACATTCTAAAATGGCTTAAAATGTATTGAATGCTTCATAATGTATTACAGGCATTGAGCAGGTGTTATTTTAATTAGTTCTCACAAAAACCCAATAAGGTGGATACTTGTGGTCTGTGGAGGAGGAAGTGGGGCTCAGAGAGGATTGAACTAAGCCAAGGCTCACAGTTAATAAACATCACAGCTGAGATTAAATTCTATATCTGCCTAAAACAGAGCCCTTTTTCCTAACAGGCTCAGCATGTTGCAATCGTACACTCAGATGCCTTCCTTTGCTTTTCCCGCTTGTCTCCCCGACTGCTGTCTGTGCTCCATTCCTTTCAAGAGTGAGAGTGCCCCACCTGCAAAGGCCACTCTGATTGATATTCCTCCAGTGAAAACCACAGGACAGCCAACCAAAAACAATCCCCAAAGAAAACAATCCAGCCTCTTGTAGCATTTCCTGCCTCAGAGAAATATGCAAAAAAGGTCATGAACAGCAAGCTGCGTGGCCTGTCTTCGGCTTTCGTGTGTATGAGATGTGTTTGCCTTCTCTCAAGCACAATGACTCTTAGAATTACGGGAAGAAGGCGAGACATCACGTAAGCCTGTTATTTAAACTGTTAACAATTGGGAGGGTAGTTTGTTCCCGGTAATAAGAGAAAAAGATTCTGTTTCTTAGAAAAAGGAGAAATCCACATGTGCAGGTTCTGAGAACATGAAAATAGAAAATGACAAGTTTGGAATTTAAGTTCTGGTTCTCCTGTTCCCCAGCAATGTGGCCCTGGAGCATGAACTGCTTAGAGTCTTTATTTCTTTATCTGCAAAATGGGCTTAAAAATACCTGCCTTGATCTACTCCTAAGAGGTCAAATGAAAAGATGAATGTGAAGGTGCTGTATAAATTGTAAAGCATTGTGAGTACAAATACATGTGTTCTTGGTGCTATTGTTTTTGTCTCATTATGGAGCCACCCACTTACACTCTGTGACTATTTAAGACTTTGTAAAAAAGCAGATGGAAATGAGTATAATAGTTGGAGGTAGAAAGAGGAGTGTCCAGAGACAAAAAGATAAATGGAATTAGGGAGACTGAAGGGAAGACAGGAGAGAAGAAAAGAGAGGAGAGGGGAGAAAAACCCACTTAATCTGAGCATGACTAAGAGCCTCTCTTCCAGTCCTTCCACATGTCCTTAAACTTCGCTTCTGGCACTCTGCAGGCTTATTATGTTCTTTTAGTCATGCTCTTAGTATACATACATGTCGTCAACAGAGCATTTGATAAAGGCATTTCCATAAAGTCAGGTAGCAGTTAGAACTGATAGTTTAATGTGACAACTGTTATAACTGTTTCAGGGAAGGGCAAAGATATGTGTGATGTGTGTGCATGTATTTATATGTGTGAGTATGTGTGTGTGTGTGTGTGTGTGTGTGTGTGTGTGTGTGTGTGTGTGTTTTCAAATCTTTACTAGTGGAATTATCAAGTCATCAAAGCTATTTTATCAGATGAAGTGAAGATTGTTCTGGAGCCCCTCGTTTGTTCTTGTTGATAAGCACTGATATCATCTTTATGACTGGATGAGAGATTCTTCTCTATTCTTTTTAAAAAAAATAATTTTATTGATTTCAGAGAGGAAGGGAAAGGGAGAGAGAGATAGAAACATCAATGATGAGAGAGAATCATTGATTGGCTGCCTCCTGCACACCCACACTAGACATCAAGCATGCAACCTGGGCATGTGCTCTAACTGGGAATCCAACTGTGATCTGGTTCATAGGTCGATGCTCAACCACTGAGCCACACCAGTTGGGAATTCTCTATCCTTTACTTCTTTGAAAAACTCCTTTAAATGAGGGAGGAAAAGGGCTGCATTCTATGTCCTGTTACGAAATTGGGGTCAAGATAATGCTTAAGTACACGTCCTACAAAGATATCCAGTCTTTTGCCCTAAAATTGCCATTCAAATCATATTTTCTTTATTGCTCACTCTCTGGTTCTATATCAGAAAAATACATTCTTAACTCCAAGCACCTACTTCTTTCTGACCTTTACTCTTGCTTAGATGGAAAGATAACCCAGCAATGCCTGTGGGATTGATATATGAAGGAGTCTCCACAGAGCCCCTGAAATACTCCGGAGGGAGTGCAGCTCAGAGCACAGTGCTTCATGCCTTTGATGAGTTCTTGGGCATTCGCCATAGCAAGGAAAGTGGTAAGCCAGACATTTTTCTTTTCTTTTTTTTCTTTCTTAACAGGGAGAAGAACAGAGGTGTTTTTACAAATTGATAAAACCAAGTGAAACTTAAAATGTCACGAAGTCTATACTTTTCCAAATTATCTGGGAAACTCTGTGCCTGCCACATGTTATTGTGTCAAGTCAATTAATATCAGGCCTCAGCAGGAAATTGAGTTTCATTTCCAATTCTTAAAACATTGCTATATTTCCAGCTGTTCACTGCAGTTTTGTTTGGATCTTTAGGCAATGGCTTCCTTACTCTAAAGTGAAGGAGAGTTCTGGAGTTTGGAGGGTCTGGCATTTTGTTGCTAAGTCTGGGTGTTGCCCATGATGGCTCTAAGCTCCTCCATGAAAGCCCTTTCCCATGAAAATGGTGCAACCTCAAGCCAATTCTATTTAGACCAGAAGAGGGACGAGCCAACCATTTTAGAAATTTGAAATTGCTCATTTCCTTACCTGTCAGTCTTGAGCCAAATGTTTAATAGCTGCCAAAACCACTTCATAGTACAGAGTTTTCAAGTTGAATTAGAAAAACAAAGAGTAGAATTGGTGTCAGAGGGTCCAGTCTCATCTGCAGAAGTCAGTTCTCTATAACTATAACTTTGCATGGATTTTGACTTGGTGATGATAGTAGGTGTCGTACCATGTATAATATTAAACACAGAATGGGTTTCCTATAAATTATCTATCTATCTACATTTCTTATAAATATCAATTGATTAGATTTTAAACAATTTGACTTCAAGAGGTTGTTATTAAAACAGTTGCTCATTCTTTATCTTTTTGCTCTTATAAACCCTATTACTTTCTTTTTCCTTAGCACCCCCTCCAAAACAAAGCATTTAAGAAATAAAATTCAGCAGATTATCTGGCTACTTAGTTTAAGAGTTTATGCTCACATGCCCATATTTGGTATATGATAAAAATTTATACACTGGCTGATAAAAGTAGTTCCAACTCAGTTATATGAGCTGTGCTTACTTCATTTCCCCTTCCCCATCACCTATCAATAGTCAGGAGTGTGCATTTGTGTGTTTGAAGTCTACTACCAAAGAAGCCAGCAAAGTAGATTGGACAGTTAGGATGATTAACAACACTTTTTGCTGCATTGATGTCTGGAAAAGCAGCCCGGCTTGCTTACCTTTCCATGTGGAGATTTGACATTGGTCTGGATTATTTCTTTCAGGTGACTTTCTGCTCAACATGAGGGACTACATGCCACCTTCTCATAAAGCCTTCATAGAAGCCATCCAGTCAGCTCCTTCACTGAGGGACCATGTCCTATCCTCCGGGAATGGCCCACTCCTGACAGCCTATAACCAGTGTGTGCAGGCCCTGGCAGAGCTGCGCAGCTATCACATAACCATGGTGACCAAATACCTTATCACATCTGCAGCCAAAGCAAAAGGCAGGAAGCTAAGCCATCTCCCAGGACCACCTCAGGCCTTAGAAGACAGGGGCACAGGAGGAACTTCAGTTCTGATCTTTCTAAAGAGTGTCAGGAATAAGACCTTGGAGGCAATCCTCTCCCAAAGTGGTTAAGAAAGGCCTCTCCTGGTGATGCCAAACCAGCAAATGCCCTACTGGAGGGCAGATGGGCCTGGAGAATGAAGGTCAGGGTCTGTCTTGAATAACCCAAAATTGACCTGAGCCCTGTTCATGTTCCTGTTCTATAGAACTTCATCTTCTTCTTTGTTGAAACCTGTTGGCCTTCACAGAGGAGAATTTTCATGCCCATAAATTTTCTTTTTTCCACATGATCACTGGTTGATAGAAAATAGCTTTGGACGCTCTCTCATTCAGAAACCCATAAAGGAGCAAGGGTATCCCTATTCTATTTGCAAAGTGATGGAAAACCAATCAAAATTTCTGAAACTAAATAAAATTGCCTGTGGACAGACCACACAGTAGATTTCTTGGAAAAAATTAAATATTCATGCATTCCTTCATTCACTTAACAATGTAGTAAGTTCCACTCCAGCCCTCGCCTCCTTGCATGTGTTGATTTGGTGGAGATGTAGAGGAGAGAGGAGGCTGACAGCGAGACTTGGAAGTCACCAGTATGAAAATGAATAATGACATGGGAACGGATGAGACTCTTCCACATGGTTCATCAATGTGCAAATTCTATTTTAGTTTCCTTCTTTATTTTTAGTAGAATGATTATTTCTCCTTACACTGAAAGTTTAAAACAATTTTAAAATAACTAACCCTTTCAAAGTAAATGAGCAAAGTGGGAATAAAGAGTAAATTCACATGTTTACAAGGTCTCATTCTACCTGACAATACAAAGCTAGAAAATGTTCATCTTGTCTATTTAGGATAAACTCCACTAATTTAGACTCGCTCCCCATTATGCACACACACATAGCTGGGATAGTATGTAAAGTACACAGCTCTGATCTGGCATTGGGGCATCAGTGAGAGGTACCTGACCAGGGGGTGGGGGGTTCTGTCCAAATTAGTGTCTGCTAAGCAGTCCCCTTCTCCATGTAGGCACTGGTCAAATGTCACTCACAGCATGTCTTATACTAAGAGACCTTTCAGATTCTTGGCCCTCAAGGTCCGATCATGCTACTTAGAGAAAACATTTGACTACTTCCCATATCCCTAGGAGTATTGAGAGACTAGAAGGTTAGCTCAAAGTGTCTGCCCAGTACTCATTCTCTAGTGTCATGGTGGTCTGTGGGGAGGAACAGAGGACTTCTGAACTTTTGTTAACTCTCAGGGTCCTTGGTAAGAAACCATGAACCAGCATCTTCCACTTGGGGTACCAGGAGGGCTCCTAATGACCCATACCCTTCAAGGGCTTGGTCTGGCAAAAAAAGGAGGTAGAGCATGATAGGAGCCAGACCTTCTAGTCTGAATGGGCCAAGGGAAAACCCTGGGTCTTACAGCATCATTTCTGCCTACTGCTTAGGTCAGGATCTCAGCTCAAAGACCTAGGCTCTCATAACTCAAAAAGCCTTTCTCTCCATATGTTCCTCGTCTTGTGTTTGAAAAGTCTGTTATGAAACTTAGAAAATGAGCATGGATATGCTTATTTCTCTTTTGTTTGATTTTCCAACTGCTCTACCTTGGTATCAATAAACCCAGGCTGCCTTCACTGCCTGGGCTGGGTATATGCTATGGTCCAAGAAGGTAGACCAAGTAGACTAGGTGGGGGAATACGAGAGAAGCACATTGGTTAATGATTCAAGACATGGTCCCTTCTCTATATCATCCTCAGGTGAAAAGACCATGACCTTTAAAATAAGACCTGTGTTTGATTTCTGATGTCTCCATTTTTAACAACAATGTGGCTTTTGATCAATTTCAGAAAATCATGAATCCTCAGCTTCCTATTTATTATGAAATCAAGATGATCAGATTGGTCTCAGGGTGTATATAAGTAGCAGAAGGGATAGTTCTTGGCAAGGAGAAAAAAAGGCAATAAAAGTTTATTTGGTTGTGAGTTGCGGCCCAGGGCTTCAGGAGAGCACACTGTATTCCCCAAGCTTCTTGGACTCACAGAGTCTGCAGAGCAATAAAACAACCATTTAGTATTTATCATTGGGGATTCTGGAAAGTGGAACATGACAAAAGTGTGGGCTTAAAGACCTGAAAAGCCTGGGTTTGTGTTCCAGCTTTGTCACATTTTACAATGACAAATTGATTCATCTTTCAGAGCCACGGTTTACGCTCTTGTTAAAGAAGGGACATCATAATTACTGTGTGGAGCAATAGAATAACAAGTTTGGTGATATAAATGATACTTTTATGTTTTAAAAATCTCAGCATTAAGAATGAATTCTACTTTGTTTGAAGCCATCACTTTCATATTAAAAAATAATAAAACATCAGTAGAAGCACAGACACCTTGCTCTTCGTACAGTTGTTTGTATACAGAATTCAAACAATAAAATCAAAACCTCATTTTTCTCAACCTGTGAACAAAAAGTCTCCTTGGTAAATTATTTTTCTTTCTAAGCACACCAATAAATATTTATATCAAAACCACAAGCATAGCTATTTTCATGTAATCAGATCCAACGGAAGAAGAATTCATTTACATAAATCTTTGTAGATAAGAAGCTTGTGATTTGCTGTGCATATTCCAATCCAACCTGCCTTTTCTTCAGAGTTTGAGAAGTGATACCATGAAGAGCTAGTCTGCCAACTGTGTGTCACAGGTGTATTAATGAGATTGGTTACAGGACCTCAGCATCACAGCAGCTGGTCACAGGGTCACAGAACTCCCAAAGCATGAAGCAGGGGATGGTGTCCCCACCTCCACAAACTGAACACCAATCCCTGTGCTCAGGACAGGCCTTGTGGAGAACATAGGCATGAAGCAGGGCAAGAGCATGTCTACACTCAGGGCAAGTTGCTTAGGGACATGCAGGGACAATCTATGTACTGACTGCTCACCTGAAGAACTGAGAGTTCTCAAGCTGGCTATTTCACTACAATTACACACCTTGCCCTGCACTGCAAAACAGAACCCCACCCGTTCACAGCGCCAACACCACTGAAAACTTGTCCCTGGTCAAGTAAACATCTTGTTCTATTACAAATATGATGATGGATGAATAGATAGATGCTTGATAGATGACAGATGTAGACTGATGACAGAGAGAGAGAGGGAGAGAGAGAGAGAGAGAGAGGGGAGAGAGAGAGAGAGAGAGAGAGAGAGAGAGATAAAGAGAGAGAAAGAGAGAGAGAGAGAGAGGAGGAGGACCTTAAAACAAGCAAACAAAGCAAGAAATAACCTGGAATTTTCTTAAAATAATGTGATCACATGTGGACTTAAGGCTTTAAATCTAGATCTGTACCAAATGGGGTCCTGATCTGTCCCTCAAAGGACAGGACTGCAAAGAATCTTCTCAATTTGTATACTTTCAACAGATGCAAGCCCCACTCAAAGAGACCACAGAGCCTAATTCAGAGCAGATTTCCCATAAATGTTGAATCAATGGAAAACCAGATAGAATAAATGGAGTGGAAAAAGACATTTACAAAGTTTTGTCTTTCAAAATTTTCAGGTATGTATAGTTTGTTGTTATTACACAATGATGATACAAATGCAAACAAATGTATTTTATTTCCCAATGAACTAACTTAAAAAATGTTTTTATTGATTTTTTAGAAAGAGAGGAAAGGATAAAGGGAGAGAGAGAAGCATTGATAGGTTGCCTCCCGCATGCACCCCAACCTGGAATGGAGTCTGCATGTGGCCTGGGCATGTGGCCTGAACAGGAATCAAACTGGTGACCTTTCGGTGCATTGGACGATGCTCAACCAACTGAGCTACACTGGCCAGGGCCCAATGAACTAATTTTTAATTCATGTGTCAAGGCTTGATTTCCTGGGGTAGGGAATTCCATTTTTGGTTTTATACTATAGTGGTACAAGTAAAGATACCAGCACAGAAGAAAACACATTTTTCTCAAAATTTCTAGTGACAAAAGGTATCCATATCAGTAACAAACAAACAAACAAAAAACACACAAAAAAACAAACCTTACTGAAGGTAGAAATTATTTTACTAGTATTATATGAGGATGCTATTGCAAGTCTGAAGGAATGGCAAAAATATAAGCTTAGAAATCAGACAAATACAGGTTTAAATTCTCACTCTGCTGTTTATTTACAACATAAGCCATTCATCTCGCTTAACATTTGAGTCATAATAACTACATGTGTAAATGAGGATAATAATGTCTACCTTGCAGTGCTTTTATGAAAAGTAAAGCTAATATAAATTTTTTGGCTACCAGACTACTCCCTGGATTTGGATAAGAAAACAACTGTAGACAAATGAAACAGTAAGGGGAGTGGGAAACTTGCTCTCTCCCACTCCTTAGGTTCCAAGGAGAATGGAGAGGAGATCCAACATACATGTAGCCAAGAAGTCTACAGGAACCCTTTTCTGGAAGCACGTGTGGAATAACTTGTTTATGTATATGGGTGTAAGATGCAAATTATGACTGAAAACAAAGAAATTGCCAAACCAGCTCAGAATCAGACCCCAGAACAGGTTCATTCAGCTCTAGGATTTGTAATTTTTTTTTATAATGATAAGAACCATGAAGGATGCTGTGACAGGATTCTATTTTGCACTTACCTGAATATAATCAAAATCAGTTGTGTGTAACACACAGTAGTTTCACAATGATTGTAGAATAAATCAACACCCTGATTGAGTGTGACAGCAGGTGGTCTACAAATTCTAGCCTTCAGAAAATAGTTGCTTTCAGAATACTCAGCCTTACTGCCAGGGACCAAGTGGAGGTGGAGGGAAATTCATACTTTCTTCCCAGCTTAGAGAGGTTGTGTCTTAAATTATTGTAGAGGTCCGGTTCTGCATATAGGTGGAGCATGTACCATTTAAATGTTCAATTTGAAGGTTCACCAAATGTATGCTGACCCATAGATACCTTGTCAATGCCTTAGGATTATTTGAGATTTCTTAATTAGTGACTTATATTAGTTTGGGTTCTCCATATAAACAGAACCAATAGTGTGTGTGTGTGTGTGTGTGTGTGTGTGTGTGTTTTGGGTGGAGGGAGAAAGAAGAGCTATTATTTTAAGGAATTGGAGACTGGAAATTCCAAAATCTGTAGGATAGACCAGCAGGCTGGAGACCCAGGGACAAGCCAATGCTGTGGTTAAAGTCTAAAGGCCAACTGCTGGCTGAATTCCTTTTTGCCTAGGGGAAGTAAGTCTTTGTTCTATAAAACCTTTAACTGATTGGATGAGGCCCACCCACATTATGAAAAACAATCTGCTCAAAGTCCATCAATTTAAACATTCATCTAATCTAAAAACAAACAAACAACAACAAAAGCACGTCACAGAAACATCCAGAATAATGTTTGATGAAATATCTGGACATCGTGGTCCAACTAAGGTGACATATAACATTAGCTATTACAAACCTCCTTTAGAAGGGCCTGAATAAGGTAAGTTATGATATCTAGCACACAATCCCTATTAGAGCAGGGGAATCCTCCTTTGTAATGATGGAGAGAAGGCAAAAAAGAAAGGTACAGAGTATAACTACTGCCTGTAAGATACCTGGATGGGATGCGTTAGTGGGTTGCATAGAAGCTACCAGAAAGAAGTGAGAGTACCATCAAGGAAAACCTGACTTAGTTTATAACTCATAAGTGGAATCTAAAGAACAATGTTGTATAAGCAAACAAACAGCAGAAACAGACTTATAGACACAGAGAACAGGCTGATCATTGCCAGAGAGATGGGGGTTAGGGGGGCTGGGTTAAAAAAATGAAAAGATCAAGAAGTACAAATTTCTAGTCATAAAATAGTCATGGGGATGCAAAGTAGAGCCTAGGAAATATAGGGAATACAGTCAATAATATTGTAATAACTATGTGGTGCCAGGAGGATACTGGAAATATCAAGGGGACCACTTTGTAAGGTATATGATTGTCTAAACGCTATGCTGTACACCCAAAAATAATGTAAAATGATATGAATGAAAACTGGCTAATCTTCACCTGGGGAGAGGGAAGGGCCTTGGAACCTGAAACCTTGTGCACAAGACTGGCCTCCACTTCGGCTGCCCCGCCACTTACCACTGCTGGTGACGAGGGAGCGCTGATTCCTTTCCACCCTGTGCTCACGTCCAGTGCCGCTGGAATTCGTTGGATAATTTTCAGGAGACTTTATTAAAGACTCAGCGATGATTTTAAAAGCAAATGAACAAAATTACATACCAGGAACACCAGCTAAATGTCATGACTAACATGTAGTGCTCGCTCTGTGGGCCTCACAGGCCCTATTGTGATTTTGGGGTTACCTGCGGCAGGTCAGGATCCCTCAAACCTGGACACAAAGATCTCTCACTTCCCTGTGTCAAGCCCAGTGAGGCTCAGAACCTAAGTTCTCCTGTTGCCATTAGTCTGAAATTCTTTCTGTTGTCTCATTACAAGGTTAAAATAAAACTAAAACCAAACAACAACAACAAAGACTTGCTTAAAACCTATGAGATCCGATCCAGTTGAAGATGTGGGATATAAAATGCTTAGTAGCTACAAACCATTTATTCCTTCCACAACAGTGAATTTCACCCACCAAATTTTTTCTTGCATTTTCTTGTGCACACATTTGCTTGGGTAATGAAAGAAATGCTCTTCTCTTTCCTTGTTCACTTAACAGTAAACTTAATATAGAAGTCGGGTATCATTGCTTTCTGAAATGCAATCTCTAGTTAATTTTTGCAGTTTAGCATCTGCTTCCAGTGATATTGAAAAACCGAGTTCTTCAATGTAAGCATCATCCAAAACAAATGATTTTTTTTCGCAAAGTAATTTCCTTTGTAAACTCACAAATCTTTAGGCTCACATGGTTCTGTGGCAGCTATATAGATTTCAAACCAAACTCAATTATGTATCTGCCTTTAATGGTCCATAAACAGGTTTCCTTTTTTATTTCCCTTTCTAAAGGTTTCAATCAGAGATTTGATCTGAAGCCTGTGTTGGGAGCCCTTAGACACCATGCTGGTCCTTAGCAGCCATATCCCTCCTTACTAGGCGAGGACTGCTGGGGCCCATGGGACTTGTCTTTAGAGCGACCAACTTTTTGGAAAATCGATCAGGGACACAGCCATACTGGACAAAATAATGGCAGCAACAGTGATAATAATAATGATGCACAAGGTATTATTAATTGATCATTAAATCATGAAAGTATGTTCCTTGGCCCGGTGGCTCACTTGGTTGGAGTGTTAGCCCATACACCAAAAAATGCCGGGTTCGATTCCAGGCCCATGAGGGAGGCAACTGATTGATGTGTCTCTCTCACATCGATGCCTTTCTCTCTCTCTCTCTCTCTCTCTCTCTCTCTCTCAATTCCTCTCTAAAATCAATTTAAAAAATAAATAAATAAAATAAAGGGTCCTCTTCAAAGACAGTGCCAAGCATTGAGGTATTGAGGACAACCTAGAGAAGGCACATCTTAGAACAGCCACAAAAAATGAGAAAAAGAAAAAGAAAAGATGCATCTACTTGAAATCATATTCTATTAAGCATTACTTACTTTTGTTACATAATGTTATTATTTAAACAAAACAATTTGCTAGTTCACAGTGGCAGTTAGTAATAATAAATAGGAGGACTGATTAAACAATATGTAATTGTTCTTATTTTAGTGATCTAAACTTTTCAAACGAACTCAGAAAACATGATCACAATACTCACCACGTGAAAAACAAGCTCAATACAAAGCACAATGTTAATCCACAAAGTCACAGACAGCCTGTTAACATTTAGGATTACAATGCGCTTAAATTGCACAATTTAGTCACATCCATTATTGCAAACCGCAAATCACAGCTGCCAACATCAGCCATTAGGGGAAGCACCACTGACAATGAATATGGAAGATGGGTCATCTACACCATATTTGACTCTAATAAGAGTGTCCATCTCAGCCCTTATTTGAGGGGGTGAGGGGGCTTTCATGGGAATATTTCACTTTTCCTTTAATCATTTGGTGCACGATCAGAAATGGGACTTGTAACATCCTGATGAAGGACTTCCAAGGTCAGGGGACTTTCAGTGCTAAAAGCAGGACAGATTTAGGCAAACCAGGGTATTCAGCCTATTTGCCCTCTGTTAACCCACAGCCCCTCCACCACCACTGCTTTCTAGAGCATACTCTGCATAGCCGGAACTCCAGAATCCCAAGACTGTTTTTAGAACCTGCACCGTCCTCTCTCCTGTGTTTACTCCTGCTTGGTATGGATTTGCCTGGGCCCACAGTAAGTGTGTAGGGAGGGCGCTATTTGCAGGTATGTGGTTGGAGCTTAGCCACGTGGCTGGATGTCTGCAAGCATGATGGAGCAGTCCCTGGAAGTATGTGCCAAAGTGGGCTGGGAAGAGTGAGTCTAGACCTGAGACTGACTGTCTTCATGTCTCCATGGACTTCTAAGGAGTCTGAGAATTTTAACTTGAATATGGACTCTCAGGTAATAATGAAAGTATCTTTTTTTAAGGTAAGATGATAGAACACTTTTTATGTAATAATGTTCTAGTTTGATTTAAAACTTTTAGATAAGTGTAGAAATGGCTTTTGGATGTTCATCTGTACTTTACCCAGACCCTGACTAACATCAGGGGTGGGGATTGCCTATCTGTCTCATGTCGGAAAAGTATGAACCTTGCTTGTAAGTATGCCCTCTGACCAGCAGAGGGGAATAGCAACCTGCAATATACTTCACCAAACTCCAAACAAGGCCTGGATTCCCCACTCATCTGAGACTCAAATACTTTCCTATTTTTTTTTTTAAAGTATCTCTTTCTCTACAGTAGGACTGGGAGGAATCTTGAAAGGTTATTACCCAGAGCCCTGCCTCCTCATAGCACCACACAAAGTCAACCCAGATAGATCTGTCTATACATTTCAATAGGGATATCTGGGTAGTACAATGGTAAATAATTTGTATTCCTCTTTTTATATTTTTCTTTATGAGAAAGAAGACCACTAATTCATGTGTTTTTAAGAGTGGGAGGGGAATTCACTCTACATCAGTGACCAGTGTTATCAGAGAATTTTTACTGTCAAGGAAGCTTAAATGTTGCCAAATGGTGAAAAGAAGATTAGTAACAGGACTAAACATGGAAAGAAAGATCACATAAATACTACTAACAGGAAAAGCCAAATAATTGCCCTGGGCTTAGAAAGAGATTAGTTGGGGTTTTGTTTACAAGAAAATACAAATGTCATCACTGATTAAATATTTCTCTACCCATTGCCCCCCTCACACCCCTGCCAACTCTATGATACTCAGCCGTGTGTGACTCCTGTGAAATGCCTACTATTATAAGAGTCCAGTTATGTAGTTTGCACATGAAAACAGATAGTTCACTTAAAAACTTCCTATTGTGATGATCAGTAAAATTATATTCAGTCCTTGGAAGGAAAACTATGGTTGAATTGAGATATCAGATAGAATAGGCAATGTGACATCTAACTAATCTGCTCATTGCTACCAAGTTCAGCCTTATTTTAAAATATAAAACAAGCGTTAAAAAAACAAATTTAAAGAGTCCTTATCCTCTCCCTTGTACATTAATTTCCAAGGATTGATAAACATAATGAACGGAGAATTTAAATTTTTAATATGAAACTAATGAAAACAACAAATCTAGACTATATATTACTCAACCTCCCTCAGCCACATAGCAAACATAAATTTAGGATTAGTGTATGAAGACCATATATATCTTCTACTCACAACATTCCTTCTTTTTAATCACTTGCCTGGGTACAAATTTCAGTTCCTCCATCCAACATATTTGTGACATCTTTGTGTGTCCATTTTAGGCTAATAAGAAAATTTACATTATAGGTAATTATAATTATATATAGTTAATATATGTAAATCATTTAGACCAGGTATATGTATAGCAAATATTATATAACTATTTACTGTGATTATTATTGCTATTCTTAATTGTCAGGGACTGTTAGACACACTGTTGTGCCGTGTGGAAGGAAAGCTTGCTTTCTTAAATCCAAGGCACAGTCATGGAAGAGTTCCGCTCATTTATGCTCTCTTGGGCTTCATCTGGAAGGGAAAATTTGTGATCTACCAAGAAGAAGGCCTTTGTTAACATTGAGAAATTTCTACAGTATAGCATTCTATTCTTTTTTGGGAAACATTTTTTTTTTTCTGATTCTGTTTGATTACTGTCATGTTCAAGATGCCTCAACTTCTCCAATCTTATTCCTAAATTCTAAAGGCCATGAAACATCTCATTTTAAAATCAAACTAAATGCATGTTCGTGTTGTGAGACCTTATAATACTCTTTGAGAAAAGTGGAGATACTATAAGTTTTGAAAAAATAAGACTATGGTTTACAGAGCTAAAGACTCATAAGCATGTTGGTAGGGGGAGCTAATTTTCTAGAAGAGATATTATATGCTACAGCATGGCAGGATTGGTTAAGCTGTAAAATATCTGAAGTTTAGTTTCCACACCTCTAACTTCTCCTTTTTGTGCTGACAACCCCCATTTGGTGACATCTATCAGGAGAATGTTAAATTTTATATAATTAAAACATCCCCAAGGATAAAAGTTTCTCCCTCATGTTTTAAATTACCCAGGGATGAAATGGTGGCTCCATAGTAATTAATAAATCAAGTTGCTCTCTCTCTGCCCTGATATCCTCTAGAGGTTGCTTCACCTCATGGTTTAAGATGGCTGCTGAAGCTCCAGCCTTTCTTCCAGGTCATGGGAAGAAAAAGGGGAAAGAAGGACAATGTTCTCTGTGTATGAGAAGACTTCCCAGAAGTCCTCTACATATCATTTGCTTTATATTGGCTCTATCTTACCTCCATAGCCTTCCTAGCTGCAATGGAGATGGGGAAATGTAGCCCTTTAATAGAACAGTCATACACCCAGAAAAAAATAGGATTCTGTCCAAAAAAGGGAAAAAGAGTCTGACTGCATATTGGGGTAGGCAATAAAACGCTTTTGTATTACAACTTCCTTATGAGTACAATTTTCTCAGTAACCTTTATGTTTCTCAAAACTTTTCCTCAGAAAGAAATCTAACACTCGTTTCATTGTATAAGAGAAGGTAAAGGATGAGAATATTAACTCTATTTAAGGAACAGGAACAATAATAGCATTAAAGCTTTAAGTATAGTCAATGCTAATAAAATGTCAAGGGAAGGAGAAAGGAATGAAAGGAGCAGAGGCAATGTTTGATAGAACTGAGTGTGCCATCACAGCACGCAGGCAACTCACACTTCACCATAGGCCAGTCAGCTTGCACTAAAATTTGTAACATTATCTTCAACTTGTAGTTGTACTGGTATGGGAAAAGTCCTGGCTGTGTGAACATACCTGCTCTCACTTTAGAAGAAATTTTACCTGTTCTCATAGTGAGGAGGAAATTCTTTAAATGAATTGGATTCCATAAGTTTAGAGCAGTCTGTATCTGAAACTTTAGCCCTACATCAGAATTTCCTGGAAATTGATAAAGCACAGTAGTTTTGGGGTTCGACCTGAGAATCTCCTTTTCTTTATTTTTTGATATATTTTTATTGGTTTCAGATAGGAAGGGAGAGAGAGAGAGAGAGAGATAGAAACATCAATGATGAGAGAGAATCATTATCAGCTGCCTCTTGCTTGCCCCCTACATGTGTCCTGACCAGAAATCAAACTGTGACCGCCTGTGATGCTGTTCAGGTGAGAATTTGCTTTTCTAACAAGTTCCCAGGTGATGGCATTGCAAGCTAAAGTTGGAAAACCACTAGTTTATGCTGTTTTCTTCTTTCTCGTGTTATCAAAGGCACCATCCACCACTACCTGTAACTCATTTCACACTTAATGAAAGAGAATTTTGCTTTCTGAAAGGGGAAATATTACGTTCTTTATAATCATTTGAATATACAGCATAAAATACCTAAGTTGTTTTGGTGACTCACATACCAACCCCTCAAAACACATGCAGAAAAGTGTTTGCATATGTTACAAAGGAAGTATTTCTTTTGATCCATCCTTTGCACCATTAAGTTTCAACAGAAATGGAAAACAAAATCAAGTTTCAGGAACAAGGCAATGCTATTGTCAATAAAGGACAGAATAAAATTCAAGACAACTTGAGCCAAAAGACACAAGAAAGAAGATGGATGGTTTCCTCAAAATGGCAAAATTCCAAATCAATTGCTGACTATGATTTTATCAGAGGGAAGATTGGTTCTCAATCTTGAACTGAAACTAGTTTGGCATGTGTTTTAAGTGAAGTTAGCATTAATGGATAAAATATTCCTTTGAAAGTTAGTGAGAATAGACAGAGCTGGAAAATGTTTAATACATACCAGGATTCTTCTGCAAATAAATATACACTGTATAGCTAAATGATTATATTACTCCTCTCAGCCTGCCCACCTTAGGCACAGTGCCTCATCTCACTAAGCCTCATCGCCTTCAATGGTGAAGTCAGTGCGCTGGACTGGATGATCTCTAAGGTCACTCTCTTTTCTAAGATTCAGTGACCTGGTCCTATGCTGAGTACACTGGGAGTTAGTTCTATTTGTAAAATGAATCAGGAATTATTCTAACCTCTAGTTTCTTCATTGCCATTTAGGCTGGATTCTGCCTACTTGCATTAAACATAGGCAATGTTTATGACAAAAAGAATCTCTATATATAAAAGCCTAAGCCACCAGCCAACCAGCTGATCAGCTGACCGGCCAGTAGCTATGATTCGCATTGACTACCAGGGGGCAGATGGTCAATGCAGGAGCAGAAACTACAGGCATGGAAACATGGTACAGACTGATGAATCTCAGAGGGAAGAGGGGAGGGAGGAGGGCAGGAAGAGATTAACCAAAGATCTTATATGCATACTAGAGGCCCTCAGCCTTGCCTGTGGAGATTGGGCCGAAACTGGCTCTCCAACATCCCCCAGGGGTCCCAGATTGTGAGAGGGTGCAGGCCAGGCCGAGGGACCCCACTAGTGTGCAAATCCATGCACTGGGCCTCTAGTGCTATTAATAACCCAACTAATCATACTTTAACAATGAAATTTATTAGAGAAACCTACCTTCTTCCTTACCTGAAACATCCAGCTCCCAACTACTAGCTCCATTGAGCAAGTCCTCATTATACCATGGACATCTGTTCTTTCCAAACAATATCACATTTGAGCGATGATTGTGATTTTAAATCATGTTATCTTAACCTCTTCATAATTTATGATAGTTAACTAAGTCAATCTGCCTGCTGCTCGCTCCCTACATGTGCCCTGGCCAGAAATTGAACTGTGACCTCCTGTGATGCTGGCCAATCTATTCCGTTCCAATCTACCCAGAAAGCTTGGAATTTCCTCAGCACATTCCCCTTCTGTTTTTTTCCTACACATCCCTAAAGACTCAGTTCAGATGTTGGCTCCAGGAGGCCATTCCTAGGCCACTCTGCTTCCCCACTCCCTGCCCACCTATATGCTGCCTAACACCTTGGTCTTGCTGTCATGATTGAACTTTTCTCATGCAGTAGTTGTGATTATCTGTTCTCTAAATGTTTCCTTCACTCAACTATTAGTTTCATGAAGTCACCTCTGTATTCCCTATGCCAAGCCTAGGTTGTGCTCAGTAAATATGCTTTGAATGAGGAATGAATAAGCTCAGAGGGTGTATGAAGAGCTGAAACGGGTTTGAGGTTGTGTCATCAATATAACCACTATTTAAACTTATGTTACAGGGGGAAACAACAGTCTTACCAGGAAGCAGAAATCTACTTGCCTCTATAGCACCTGCAGCCTAGGACAAGCTACTTTTAACTACTAACATATTATTTTTATTTATATCAAGCACAGCTATAAACAAGGAGAGATATAGGGCATACACACTACCATCATAATAATGATGTGTATAATTTATGAAAGGCTTTCACAAATATGATTTCATTTAATTTTGATGACAGATTTTTACCCTATTTGTTTAGTAAAGAAAATGATGCTCTAAGGAATTAGGTGACTCACCCAAGCTCATGAGCACAGTAAGTGACCCAGATTTTTTTGGCCCCCAAATGCAATGGTCTCTGTACTGTTCTTTCACAATGTATTTATCAAAGGAGAAACAATTTCCAGAACTGCATGCATGTTGCCTGGTGGAGAGAGAGAGGAGTTTGTTGAAGGCCAGCCTGTGTCAGTCCCTCCTAAGTGGCTTAAAGAGGATTCAGTCCTTTAGACTCAGCCTTCGGTAGCTTTTCTTCCTGTCCCAATATTTCATCTCTGAACTTCTCTGCCAATCTGGCAGCGGAAACCCAGACACACAGGATCCCAAAGCAATGGTCCTAATTGACAGATCTACATTAACGACTTTGGGCAGAGATTTCCCCTATCGTGAATCACCCTTCAATCACCCGTGAGTCAGGCTATTTAACTCTAATCTTTAATTCATACTTCATAAACAGCTCCACTAACGTCCAAAGTCTTTAATTAAAAGCCAGAGGCAATGGCAACAGCAATGCAAGGAGTCCCCTTGCAGAGTGTAAAGAGAGAGGAAAATGAAAGCAGGTGTTCCTTTTTGCTCTTGGTAGAAATTACCATTAATATAGTATCTCCTCTTCCATGTCCATCTTTGTGGTCACCTCCAGCGTTTCTCATGATGATAGAGGGAGTAATACAAAGTGCATTTACAATCTGCTCTCTTAGCTCTGGGGTTAACCCAGAGACCGAAGTTACCATATATCACAGTGATGAGGAATTCCACAGGTGTAGCATTGAAATATCCTCCCCAGCTTTTAGCAGGACCTGGATGGAGAAAGAAGAAGAGGATTTGGTTTGGGGCCTCTTTGGTGCCCATCACTGAAACCCTCATGATATCACAGAGCTATACACCAGGACTGTTCTGTCCAAAGGATACAGAAGGCTCGACTGTCTCAAGCATAGAAGAGCCTGGACTGAGATTCTCAGCAATGCTGTCAAAGAGCTCAGGATGTGGGTCTTACTTACAGCGAAGGGGCTGGAGCACCGTCAGCACAGAAGCTTTAACATAAGGCATAGTAAAATGATTAAGTGGTTTTAATTATTTAGATTAAAGTGATAAAAACAGTAAAAACAATGGAGACTTCATTTTATGCTTCCAAACTAAGGACATACTTCAAATACCAGATCCTCAGAACATTCATTTCTAAACCAACTTTTACATATACAGGGTGGGGCAAAAGTAGGTTTACTGTTGTGAGTATGCAAAACACAGTTTCGTCTTGTATTATTATTTATTAATTATCGTTATTTTCCATATCAACAACTGTAAGCCTACTTTTGCCCATCCTGTATGTAGTCTCAAGGCATGTCCTCAGAGCTGTTCGTCCACCCAGAAAGTCAAACAATTAAGTGAGGTTCACACTGCCTTTCAGACACCAGCACTATCTCTGAGCCTTGTTTGCTACTTAGATACCATGAGCCTCAGGAATAAAATGATGCATTAATATTTGGTGTTACTACCAGGTAAAAAGTTTCAAAACATCAGTCACTTCATGCATAGTAACCATTTTAATGGGACTTGCACTATGGACTACATTCCTGGCTTACTCCAGTGCTATTCCACTCGTGGTTTTAAGGCAGCTGAAAGCTCTGCCGAAATCCAGATTTTCAGTTTCTTTCCTGATGGTGCTCAGGAAGATACACAGTCTGTCCAATCACAATCTGTTTTTCATTTCTTCCTGAGCCAGGAGCTCTTTCCTTCCACATAAGCAAATCCTAGGGTTAACTGTTGTGTGCAGACAGTGCAATGTGGTTGTAGGGAAGTTCAGACCTCCTATTTTCCTCCTTTGACCTTCTGACAACTACCCTAATGTGGTATCTATGTCAAAATTATTCTATGTGTTGTCTTCTCCATACCTATCTCTCCTGAAAAAAATGCTGAAGTAATTACTTTTGTCTGCAGTGCCCTCCTCCATCCTGTTTCCTGTTCTGCAATCCTCTCAAATATTCTTGTGCTTTTATACCCAACTCCTCACTTCCCACAAGCCTGGCTCTATCTTACCGGCAAGAGCACCCTTCTACTCCCATTAGTACTTTAAGATCAAGGTCAGAATGCCTTTTTTCCCCTCCATTTCCTATATTACTAGTGGGGCCAGTTCCAATTCTGCTGTCCATAGGTGTGGGTAGGTGACTTGGTCATATTTGGACATAGGATTCTATTACTTTGGCCACAGAACTACATATGTGACTCAAACTGGCCCAATCAGACTCTTCTCTGACATTGGACATCTGGGTGCTTAGAGAAGTTTATGAAAACATAGGTTTGGGGCTGACTATAGAAGGAACCTGTCTGAGGACAAAACTGACAAAAACAGGGAGCCAGTGTCAAGAGGGAAAAGGAGAAAGGGAGGAAGAGGAATAAATGGGGAGAGAGAGGGAGGGAGAAAGGGAGTAAGAGATCGAAGGAGGAGAAAGAGGAAGAGAGAGAGAGAGAGAGGGAGAGGGTGAGAGCGACTGTAGAAGACATGTTCCAAGCTACTGTCAGCTCTACCCTTGGACTTTCCAGTTACCTAAGCCAATACATTATATTAAATTAAAAAAAAAACTGGACACAATGAAATGCTATCTACAGCTATTTGTTCTCACTGCCCACTAATCACCTGTCCTGGAATCTACCTGACTTCCTTGTTTAACTCTGCAGATGTGACCTCAGAGTTCTTAACAGAATTTCACACTTGCAGATTTACAGGTAAGGCATTATATTCTCCCTGGTGCTGAGCTGGCATGCCCCGGGCTCAGTTTTGGCTGTATAATTAAGTCACACTCCTGATCTGCCAGCTACCACACCCCATTTAAACCCACCACACTCTCTGCATTCTGTCTAATCCCTTTCTAGCTTTTCTTTGCTAGTCCCACTTGGCCTGAGGGCACACAACAATTCTACAGATGACATGAAGAGCTGAGATTGGAAAGAAAACACCTTAACTGCAGGAGTATGTCCATATTATTACTTCACCTGTACCTCTGCATTGGGAAACCCAAGGCATTTTAACTACAAAGGAATGCAGGTGAGATTTCAAGCAGTGCCAGAGGTCCCTGTGGTTTGAAGCTTTCCCAGCACTTATTAAGCAAAGCCACACTGAGTGATATTGATCATTTCCTGCTCTGTTCACATTCCCTTCCAAGAAAATCTGCTCTGTCTACAGTCCTGCCTACCTAATGGGCCATGTTTTGTGCTGTGTCACCCAGTCCTCTTGAGACCCAGTGTCAAGAAGATAAAAGTAGAAAAGAGAGAGAAACACCTACATTTTGAGTATTTGACTCACACTAAAGGAAGAACACTGTAAGACATCAGAGAAAGTCCATGAATCAACACCTTGACTCAGAAAATACAGCCTGAAGATCCTGATTTTGAATATCTACAAAAAGCTCATTTCCCAAACCACTCTGCATGAAAGAAATTAATATTCCCCAACCCAGCTCCTGGTGCTTACCTAACTAGGTGACTCTTAGCCCCTTGCAACCAATGGTAAACATCTAATAAATGATATAAAAATGTAGAGCTTTCTTTATCAAATATAAAGTTAGCTCTGATTGACCCGATAGATTAAGGCAGAGGTGGGGTGGCAGTGGAGGTGAGGGTGTGTGATTTAAATGTGTAATTGTGTTCAGCAGAAAGGTGAACCCAAGCCAAATTTAACATAACTTGACTTAGACCTAAGAGAAGAAAGAGACAGGTAACTCTAGTTTCTGGTCCCCTTTTCCAATGCATATCTTCTAGGAAACTTTTTCTTACTCTTCTAATAAATGAGATGAATCATTTATATAAATGTTGCATATCAGTTAGAATAATTGGAATGAAAGAAAAACATGGTATATTAAGTAAAAGAGGGGGTTACTGAAAAGATATTAGGCATTTTGGAACTGAAGGAAGGCTATATTTCCAGCTTTTTCAAAACTGTTTTTATAAACTTATAGATACACAAAAAATTGCAAAGATAGTGTTGAAAAGGTCCATGTAACCTTCAGCCAGTTTCCCTCAATGGTAATATTTCATATAATTATAGCATAATATATTGAAATAGAAAAAGGACATTAAGTATTGGTGTGGGTGTGTATATTTCTACTTTGTTTTATCAACTGTAGATTCATGCAACCACCACTACAATTAAGTCACCACAAAGGGATCCCTTTTAAACATTTCTAGAGTCACAATCCTTCCCTCCTCCCCAACATCCTTAACCCCAGCAACCACTTTTCTGTCCTCTAGCTCTATAATTTTGTCTTTTCAAAATTGTTATATAATTGTAATCACACAGTCTGTGACCTTCTAAGATTGGCTTATTTTCACTCAGCATAATGCCCTGGAGATCCATCAAAGTTGTTGATGTATGAATAGTTCATTTCTTCTGATTCCATGACATTGATGGAGCACAGTTTGTTTAATCATCCACCTATTGTGGGGCATGTTAACTGTGCCCAGTTCTTGGCTATTACCAATAAAGCTGCTAGGAACAATCATTGCACAGGATTTTGTATGGACCTCTTTTCAATCTTCTGGGATAAATGCCCAGGAGTGTAATTGCTAGGTCATAAGGTAAATGGATGTTTAGTTTTTTGTGTGTTTTTTTAAGAAACTGCCAAACTATTTTCCAGAGTGAGTATATCATTTTACCTTTCTACTATCAACGTATGAGAAACCCAGTTTTTCTGCATCCTTGCCAGAATTTAGCATTGCCACTATTTGTAATTTTAGCCATTCTGATAGGTATAGGGATACCTCTTTGTGGGCTTAATTTGCATTTCTGTAATGGCAAGTAATGCTGAATATCTTTTCAGTTCTTATTCGCCCACCATAAATCCTCTTGGGTGAAATGTTTCTCTATACCTTTGCCAAAGTATTGTTAGTAAAGATATAGTGAAGACCCAGGACACTTCTCACCACCAGGCGGTAATGAACCTTCCCACCTTACATGGTGTCAGTGGGGACCATGTGGGAGCCTGGATTTCCACCACCACCTGATGGTAATAAGGTGCCTCCATTTCTCTGCGCCAGGACATGAGAGGAGCCTAGTGGAGAATCAGTACCCAGTGGAAGAGGCCTTTCCCCTCAGCATGACCTCAGTGAGGAGCAATAACAAGGTGCCCCTGCACCTTTTCCTCCATTGGCCTTGGTTGGCAGGCGTGAGGGTGGGGCAGCAGATTTTCTGTGTAATTTGGCTGGAGTAGACTGGCTAGTTTCTCAAAGTTTTCTGTTTTGCCAGCTGCCCCTTTCCTGACCCTTTAACTAGAGACAACAGGCATTTGTTGGTGCTTTTACTATCTGTACCCATTGGCCTTTCTGGGTTGCTGGCTTCTCCAATTTCTAGTCAGGTATAGATGAGGCAAAAAAGCAAACCTAGTGCACTCACTTACTTGGGTCCTGAGATCCCTAATCTGCCTGATTTTAATCACCACTTTTCAGGGCCTTATTAGGTTATTTTACATATGATATAAAGGGATTTCAGTTATACTAAAGAGAGAGGATTCAGGGATTATGTTTTTTTTTCAATTTTTCTGTAATTGAAAGTCCTATAAACTAGACTTTAAAAAGGCAAGAAGCAAACATCTCAGCTGGAAGTTAAGGAACAAGAACTCCAATAATGATCTTTGTCAAGCTGGTCAAGTTGCCAGCATCAGGATGAATAATCTACTACTATTAAAATTTAAATACAGAAAAAAAAATCACATATCCAAGCTTAGGACATGTGCTCACCCCATCATAAAAGTGAGTCATTTCAGCCCTTACAGCTTTCATTGTTGAATTAGGTTTCTTTAATTCTTGTTCCACCACAACCACAGATTTTCCCAAAGGGAGAATAGGATGCTTTGGGGAAGAGTAAATGAGTGCTCGGAAGATCTCACTCACACACAATACCCAGCAAATGGGATCTGCAGATTATCTGTTTTGCTGCCCAATATTCATACATTTTCCCTTTGGATACACTTTCTAAAATATTCCATCCTATTAATATAATACAACTCATAAACATACAATAGAAACTATGTAAACTGAAGCCTTATAAATTAAATACCCATATCCAAATCAAGAAACTCTATTTAATGAGCATCTCTCCTCCACTAGCTCTGCTGTGATTTGATCTTTACATTATCTATAATAATAAAAAAGTAATATTCTAATTAGACCAGATGTCCTTCCAGACGAAGCTGGGGCTGGAGGGAAGTCTGGGTCCTGGATGCCAGAGGGAAGCTGGTGCCGGCAGCTAGGGGAAGGAAGGCCTACTCTTGCATGAATTTCGTGCATCAGGCCTCTAGTACAACATAACAGCCAATGACAGAGAACAGAAAAAGAAATAAGATAATTTAACAGACATATAAAAATTATTTGTAGGATTGTGTAGACATAACACAATAAATGCCTAAAGATAGGGGTTATAGATCCCATATCTATAAGATCCCATAAATAATATTCCTCTTTCCCTTTCTCCCATACATATGCTATATTCTCCTTGCCATCTGCCAGCAAAGAGTTCATCAGAGGATTGATTGCTTAACATGGTGACCAAAACCTTTGTCTTACTGGGGGTACTGAGACCTTGGCAGCCTTTCTATTAAGGACTTCCATAAACCTTTACTACTAGGCCTACTTGTACAAAAATGCTCCAAAGGTAATAACTTAGGTCTCATCTATATTTTTTCCTGCCCAAATGTATATGAATAATTTCATTTTTCCTTATAGTTAAAGCCATAACATCCTTTTTGACCATAACATCATCTAGTGACATGGAGAACCCAAGTTCTCAAGTAAATTAGACCTCAAGTTCTGAGAACTCCTGGAAACAATAATGTTGTAGATGGCAAGTAGATATGTAACCTTGAAAAGCACCAAGTCTGTTTCCACCTTTTAGTTCTAAGGACCACATATTATAGTTGCGGGTGAAACACCAGCATATTTTGGGCCACTGCCTTATAGCATTAATTACACTCTTTAGGACAGCTGCACAACATGGAAAGGTTTTGTCTCTTAGCTATGGTTAAACCATTTCTTCAGGATGAAAAGATACAGAAGATTATTCAGTGAATACCATTAGGATGGAGTCATTGCCTTACTGCTTTGACATTGAGGCAATAGCCTAGATGTTATAAAGTATAAGATATCACGATGGTGTATAAGAACTTCTAAAAACTCATGGATTAGAATGCTGACAAAGCATGACAGACATGGAAAACAAATCCAAATCTAGAAAAAAATTTTTTTTTTGTTCCAGTAGAAGCTAATTTGTGTCTCCTTCATAATGGAAGGGGTCTAATGTGGACAATCTATTATCATTGTGCTGAATTCTCTTATCAGTAAATGCTGCTAAACTGTGCTCAGCAATGGGGGCCTACTAGATATTCAGCAAAACTCAGTTGCATATCAGTCTTGGTGACAGGATGTCCTTGTGGCTGAGTTGGTGCAAAGTTGCCATGCCTACCGACATGGCTACTTTGATTGGAGTGTATTGAGCAAACTCTGGGGTAACCAGTAAAGGAACTTTATACAAAGCAAGTCTGTCAATCTGATTATTAAGATTCCCTTTTGTAGTGCTAAACTGTTGGTGATGATTTACATGAAATAGAGTGTTGATTTTTATTTATAATATCAAACCATCTGGCTAATAAAACTATATTTCTTACTGCCATGGTATCTACTAAGTGTAGCCATGTAACTAAATTCTGCCAATGAGATGTAAATGAAAATATTGTATAGAATTTCCAAGAAGATAACTTAAAAGAAGCTGACCCAGCATGGAGGCACTCCTCTTTTGGTTTTCTCCTCTCCCTCCTCCTTCCCAATGCTTAGAACACGATTGGCTGGAGTTCCAGCAGATGTCTTACAGTATAAAGTAAGCATGATGACCACAGAGCAGTTATGTTAGTCCTCGATATCCACCTACAACTTCTATTACGTTAGAACAGAAATCAAAACAAATGAACAACCTTTCACATTGTTCAGTTATTATTTTGTAGAGTTTCTGTTGTGTTATCTGAAACAAATCCTAAATAATATAGGATTCATTCTTCAAGATTCATCCACACACTATTCTCCTCAAAACTTCCTTGTCATCAATTTCCTAATCAAGCACCTTCCAAATTCCTCACCATCTGACCAGACAATTGGCTACTACTCATGGTTAAGTAACAATCTTATCTCATTCCAGCTTTCCTAAACAAAATTGTTGAAATATGCTCTTTAGAATTTGGCTAGTGGAATGATTTTCTTTCTCCATTGTGCTTCAGGATTAAGCCTGAGTGAGGTTATAATGATGTGGGAATCACAAGAATAATCTCATAGCAGGAAAATTGGATGGAAAAGAAATGAGATTAATATATTCCAATCATGTGTTCACTACCTGCATTATATCATCAAGTTTCAAGTACCTGAAGAAAAAAAAAAGGATTCCAATTGATCGAAGTTTAGATCATCTGTCCACATCTTGTCCACATGAGTTGATAGAAGGTAAAAGCGGTTCCCTTCAACTTCTTTAGTAATAGGTAGAAACAGGGATTCACTGTGCAGCACCCCATATAATTGAGAAGTAATCTCCCTTTTCCCCTAAAAAAATGCAAAATCAAGATGTCACTAAGAAGGAGGAATGGATGCTATCCAGACAAAAATGATAAATATCTGTTAAGGATATTTTGGCAATTTCTACCTTATTAGACTCAGTTAAGTGTTATGGGGTTGCTAATAAGCCTTCAGTGTAAGACAGAGCTTGTTTAAGTCCAAGCTCTTCTACCTAGTTGTTGGTCATCTATAGAAAATTGCATGACCTATAGAAGCTCAAATTGTCTCATCTGTACACGAGGTTACAGTATAGAGTTTCTTAGGTACATAACCTAAATATTAGATGAGACAACTTATATAATACACATAGAATAACATCTGATGATAACTTATTATTCTAAGTCTTATTTTTTCCCCTTTATGATATCAAAATGAAGGTTTTTTACTTGATTCAAAATCTAAGGGCCATAAAAGAAAATATTTATCAATGGATAATCTGAATTTTAGCCTTCTTAAAATATTGGTGTATATATATAGTGATTAAGAGCAAAGGATTTTGAATCAGACAGACCTCAACCAGTAATATGATACTGATCAAGTTACTTACCTCTCTAAATTTCTACTTCCTCATATGTAAACTGAAAACAATGATAAATACTTTAAAAGCTTAATCCAAACAATTATGCATGTAAAGCAAGCATGTCAAACTCGCGGCCCACAATGAATATTTTTGCGGCCCACCCAATATAATGGTACGTAAGAAATGTTTTAGTAAAAATTTCGTAACTTAATTTTTACAATATCCTGTTATATATAATCATTAATAATGAACTACAAGGTTCGCTAATGACTGATGACTATAATCGTGTTGCATTTATTTCCCTTACGCGCCTTGCGCGCAGGCGTACCATTTCTCTCCACTAATACTAGCAGTGAATATTTCAGCAGCTGATTGCCATGTCACTAGTCTTGGACTGACTTGTTTGGTATGTGCAACAGAAAATATTTCACTTTCAGAGAACAAGCATTATGCTTATTAATTTGTGCAGTTATTCAATGTCTGGTAAGTTAATGTTCAAGAAAAAAATATCAATTTTTATTAAAAAGTTCTATTATTTTATGTTAATGATTACTCATTTATTTCAGCTCTTTGTATTCAGCATGTCCCTATTAAAATAAACCTACGTTTCTATGAAAATTGAAGCTTCTTTTTTCAGCCCACATAAACTTAAACCTTGTTTATTTGGCCCATTTAGCCTTTGAGTTTGACATGCTTGATGTAAAGCATTTAGTATAGAGTGTAACACACAGTAAAATGCTTTAAAATGGGAACTGCTATCACTATAATTATTATCATTATTATTAAATATAAGACATGCTGACTCAAGGTATACTATGTATACAATTTTCTGGAAACATTCAATGCTATATGAGAATAGAAAAACAAATTACCTCCATTCTACAATATCATTATAAAGAGGGGAAAAAGAGGGTGTATTTAATATAACACTCTGAAACAGCTTTAGACAGATAATGATAACAATCAATGATTGTACTATTACTCTATTATGGCTTCATAAAATGGATTACATGCCCATAGTGTACATAGATAACATTGCTTGTACTTCCCCTTAGGGACTAACTGCCTATACTTAAGACCACAGACAAACTCTTATTCAATTAAGAAACTTGTCTGAAATCTATTTCTAGCCCTGGTCTTTCCCCACTCTTTAACCCTGCTGAGATGCCTCAAAAGACTAACACAAAACAGGGTGTGGGAAAGTAGCACAACTGAAAGAGAAAGCTCAACTAACAGATGCATAACCACTTTCAGCAGGGCAAGTTATCACAAGAGTCACTTATATGAGACTGCAATAACTCAGTGGGTACAACATCCAAACTACCAGCAGCAAGGTGAGTCACAAGCCTCCATAGTGACTTATTCTCTGCAAAGCACGTTTAAGCACATTACTAATTCATTAATTCACATTTATTGAATACCCACTATGCACAGAGCTAATGACTCAGGAAACAGAATCATCACGTTAGCCAAAAATCTTTCAAGCTAGAAGAATTATGCATATACTCATTAATTCACTGATGCACTCATCCAAGTATTCAACATCTATTTAATGAACATGTATTAAATGCCAGACACTCGACTTAGGAATGGAATATGAAGATAAATAAGAAAAAAGTTCCTGAGGTGCCCAAGGTTTGATCAAGTGTTATCTCCTGCCTATGAAACACATTTGCCTCCTTGCACCTGTGATTTATTTCTGCCAGGGTAATGTGTTGTGGAGCAGTCATCAGGTTAAATATTTAGGGGTGAAGAAAACAGTATGTTGATGTCCAGGTCCTGCTAAGCAGGTAGCCACCATTATCCCCAGAAATATGAGGTGAAAGGACGCAAGTCAGAAGTGCATATTTTATGGTGGAGGTGGCATGACACGAACCAACTGCATTGACCTTTAGAATTTAAAGAAATGTTCCTTGAACAAACAATCACTTCAGCAACTCTGGGGAAACTGGTTTCAGAAACCTGTTGTGTAATAGTTGACCAAGGGCATTCGGTGTGCTTCTTGTTTGCATTTTGCTGCATGAGTATGTTTTAGTCTGTGTGCTCCCCACCCTTCTTCATGGACTGTCTAAAACTTAATGTGTATGTCTGGAAGTTAATGCTCTATTGTGCTTCTGGTTCTGTCTGCTTCAGCTAATGGAGTGTAGATAGCCATGGTTATTTGCAACTTCTGTCGTCCCCTTAGGGATTCCAGTTAGTAATTCCAGCCAGTTCTGATAAACAAAGGACAGAGAGAACTGGCACAGAGGTTGGAAATTGCTTGCTCTGTGCCAGTTACTAGTCTGTCACGGGTCAATGTCCTGAGGGTGCCTGTGCAGCTATAGGAACACAACATTGGGAAGAAGAATTATCACCGAGGTTGGCATTTGGCGAACAGGTACACCCTTGAATAGAATGAGTGGCCTCTCAGAGAGGAATGGAGCACTGAAACATTATCTGATGAAGAGGCAGGTGAGGAACATGGCAGGAGAGTGTCTCCCAAAGACACTTAGCAGTGGAGACAAAGCTATGTTATTTTCCAGAGCCTTCTTATTATAGATTTATCAATATCTTGGATTGGTTTTCTCCAAAAGAAATCCCTGAGACAAAGACTTGGATGCCAGTAATTTATTTTGAAGTAATCTCTAATATCGCAAATGAGAGAGTGATGACAGTGATTCAGAGAGGAAGAAAATCCACTAAAGCATGTTATTGAGTGGGCTAAGCTCTGCAGGCAACTGGGTCTCAAATGTAACGAAGACACTGCAAGGCACCATGACAAGGGAGCACAACTCAGAACTGTCCAACCAGGAAGTGTGGAGGCTTCATGGTTTTCCCAGTGACTCCCATTCCATGAGTTGTGGTTTGCTCCAAAGGACATTAACCACCTACACATACTTCTGGGTTGCACTGGTATGCAGAGGGCAAGCTCAGTGGTACGGAAGAAAACCCTCACGCAGAGAGAGAAATACAGGTGCTTAATGTGGAAACATTCTGGAAACTATCTACCACCACCGTAAGTGAACTCAGATGTGGACTGTGGGGATATTGGGGAGCATCGATAGTGTCTGCTACAGTCAGCAGACACACAAAATTTAAATTTGGAGAGAAAGAAAGAAAGAGCTACCTAGAGAGGAAAACTCATTTTTATATGAAAAAATAGGAAGTCAAGACATGAGGTATGGTGATATAAACAAAAGCTCTAACAAGAGTCACTCCACCGCCTTCTATCTGCATAACCCTACATTATTGCCTTAATTTTTTCTAGACCTCAAATTCTACATCTGTGAAATGAAACTTATAAGATCTATTTAATCTTGCTGGAAGAATTTTTAAGAGGATCAAATGAGAAAGCGTTTTTGTAGATATAAAACTAAACATTATTATACACTAAATTTATTTATTTAACCAATATTATTGAACTCCTTCCCACTCTATATTAGGCACTATGCTAAGCATTAAAGATATGACAGTATACAAGACCAATGAAGTTCTTGTTCTTACTGAGCTTATTGTCTTTTGGGGGACCTAGACCCCCCAAAATTTATAATGTGTATAATACTATGAGAACAATTTAGTAGGACTGGAGCTTAAGAAGTGAGGAGTGGAAAAGGCAGGAGAGAGGAAGGGCCTTAGAGATCCCCAAGTTTAGATCACAAAAGGCCTTGGAGTTACATTGAAACGTTCTGACTTTTATCTGGAAAGCAATAGGGAATCAATGGAATTCTTCTTAAAAAGAAGAGATGAGGTCATATGGTTCTTCTACCATCATCACCATCCATCCACAGAACTCTTTTCATCTTACAAAACTATAACTCAGTACCCATTAAACCATAGCACTCCATTCCTCCTTCCCCTTAGCCCCAGGCAACCTTCTGTCTCTATGGATTTAACTACTCTAAGTATCTAATGTAAGTGGAATCATATGGTATTTGTTCTTTTGTGGCTGACAAATTTCACTTAGTGTCATGTCAAGATCCATGTGAGTTATATGAATCAAAACATGTGTCAAAATTTTCTTTCCTTTTAAGACTGAATAATATTCCATTGTATGTATGTACCACACCTTGTGTATCCATTCATGACAATTTGAGTTGCCTTTTCCTTTTGGTGAGAAGAATGCTGCTCTGAACATGGATGTACAAACATATCTTCAAGTCCTTGCTTTCAATTCTGACACCTTTTATCTATTACCACATGTTGTTTTTGGACCAGTTTCACATTTGCACATCTTTTCTTCTTTATTAGTGAATATATGGAATGTTGCAGGCCATTCTTCTGTTCGGAGACATTTATCAAAGTCCCTGTCTACTGTGTTCCTCACAAGAAATGTAGAATAATGGAGAGTATAGACTCTAAAACTAAACCTTGGTTTCAATTCTAAAACTTCCAACTTACTAGCTGAATAAAGCTGAGCAAATTCCTTTACTTCTTTAAGGTTCAGCTCACTCTTCTCTAAAATGAGGAGAATATAATTAATTGAATAGATGACTATACACAATAGCAATTATATACTATATTATATAACCAAAGTAGTTTAGGAACTCAGAACATTAAAAATGATCTTTTAAAAATAGTGATTATTAATCTTGTGGGCACTTACTAAGCTATTTTGGATTCATAAGTTTGTGAACCAGTGAGGGAATGAGTGGAGTTGTTTGAATGCCAGGTCTGAACTAATTGGGGGCACCCTGACTCCTGTGATCCCCTGAACTGAGGCAGAGAAAACAATATTGAGAGGGGATCTCCTACCCCATCATACTACAGTGCTACGCCAGCTTTGGGTGACTCAGGACCTACATGGTGCCTTTGCACACAGGCCACCAATGTCAACTCATTTGCTCTGGATATGGAACCGGGGTGGAGAGGAAAAGATAAGAAAGGTGAAACCTACTCACAATCCAGCAGACCCTGGGTAGGAGTTTTTCTCAGGCATGTTGCCTTGTTTTTTCAACCAAGACACATTTCCAGTCCCATAATCCAGGAGATTCTTCACTGCCTCTCCCCGAAAACTTAATCTTATATTACAGTCAAAATTTTCCCTTGACATTTTGCAAGCTAACTCAATTCTTTTGTGAAATGAGACATAATACAAGTACTAAAACCATGGTGCTTAGATGTCAGAATTATTAAATATATCGTTTTAATTAGAGATTGACATACTGCAAAGCCAATACTATTCGTCAAAAATACTTCCAGGCTCTAAGAAGTATTACTCTAATTTCTTTTAATGTTTGATTAGACTAGAAATCGCTGTAATGCAACTAAAATTGTAGATGATAAAATTTTTGTAAGGTTACCAAATCTCAGTCTCTCAGGTAGGTAGCAACTTGAGAGGGGCATTGTACCACTCATGAGAAATAACTTCATAAGACAGAAACAGTTGGCTACTTCATTACTCAGATTTCAACCTAAAAAAAGAAATCAAAACCACAGCCCCCAAATCCAAAAGTCAGTCTACCAGGGACTATAACAGGTCATTATAGAGTATTTCTTTTACTCCAAGGTGTATTTTCTCCAAAGTTTCTAGGGCAAACGGTCGCCAAAACAAACACGAATGGATTGTACATAGAAAAGCACTTGTGTATATACACTTCCTTTTAGAAAGTGCTAATCATCAGGTGACTCAACCTGTTGACTCCTCACAAAGGTGTGCCTTTCGCTCCAACTGAATTGGTGACACTAGGTCTCAGACTTGAGTGGAGGCACTTAACATTGTATGTGGGAAACGTATTTATACGTTTTACGGTGACTGTAAGTAGTAGAGCCACCTGTTACTACCCGCAAACAATGTGTTAATAAGGAAGAATGGACATCAGATATCTTCCTTAATACACTCAAATAGACAAATGCCCATTCCATTAAGGTCCCCTTTTGTGAGTACAGATTGGAAATAAGCTTCTTCAAGAGGTGTAGCTGCGGTAAGGTAATATAGGGGTGGGCAAAAGTAGGTTGACAGTTGTAATACAAATAACTAATGCAATCCTACATAATAAAAAGGTAATATGCAAATTGTCCCCTCCACCAGGTGTTCAACCAGGGGCAGGGCTGGCCCGCCAACCACCTGGAGCCCCTCCCCCCAGCTGGCCCCACCCCTGATCAGCCCCCCCCCACCTCACTCAGACCCCATCCCGTTCCCTTCCATAATTCTGGATTGGGGCTTTTTTTTACAACAGATATAGCAAATCATATGACATAGGGGTTATTATTTCTCCTTATGTTTTAGCTTTTTTGTGATGCTTATCATGTGTATACTTTGTGTGGATGTGTGGGCAGCTGGGGAAGAACCTGAAACTAGAATACTGAAGAGTGCCCTCAAGTCAAGAGTTACGCTTTCTTGAGTAAGAGTATTGTGGATTCAAATCCCTCCATGAAATCTACTACTGTGATGCTCAGTTTTCTCATCTGGACATAAATATTATATTATCCAACTGTCTTATTCTTTTTTTTAGACACTGATATTGAAAGCAAAAACATCCTCCCTAGTATTTACCTCATAATTAGCTGAAATAAATGAATAAGATGAAATGAATGGATAAATTAGGTGTGAAAGGCCTGATATATAGGAGATATCCAATACATAAAAACATTATTATCCGTTGTAGCAGTAGTGGCAGCCCAACCTCCTTGGACTGGCTGATCTAAAGTAGAGTTCATTGTGATCTTGCCCTAAAGAGCTCTTTTCAGTTTTGTAATGTGGTTCACACCTCATCAGCAGTAAAGTCCTAGAATCAGAAAATCATCCAGCAGGCTCCTCTGGAGGTTGTCTCTGGGATAAAGTATGTCAGGATAAGACAAGAATAAAACTTATTTTTGGTGTACACATCTCAGACCATCATTAAAGGTCAAGGTGTAAACAGAGTGTAATGTCCCAAGAAGGGTAGAGGACATCCATGCAAAAGGCAAGCCTGGCATAAGCCAAACAGGCTAAAGAAGGAATGCATCTCAAAAGGACATAGAAGCCAGATTGAATGGCCAAACAAAGAACAATTTGGGCGTTAAAGTGAATAATTATAGTAACAGATTATAACTCACTGAATACCAAAGGAAATCATGAATCTTATTTTAGCATGAATTAATTGAATATTTAATTTGAAATGGAATGTTTATATACTATCAATGTAACTACATACAATTTATTCACTTTAAGCCGGAAAATAATAATTTTACAATGAAAAATCCTGGCAGACACGAACTCAAACGTTTGTTTACATTCAGTCTTGACTTTCCCTCTTTCCTTTCTGTCTTCAATCTACTGGATACATTTACCTCTTCATCACTCCTTGGAAATCATTGTCATCAAGGTCAATATGACCTCCACAAGGTCAAATCTAATGGTCAATCCTCCATTATCTCCTCTGACCCCTCAGGAGGGTATTACACAAATGATCACTCACCCATTCTTAAAAGCCTTTTGAAAAACATTACATCTGTACCACCATTTAGTTCTGGTTCTCCTTATACTACACAGGCTGCTCTTCCTTACTGTCTTTTGCTGGGCTCTCTCTTCTTCCCCACTATTAAATCTTGTAATGTCCCAAGGTCCTTTCCTCAACTCTCTTTTTTCTTTTAAATCTATTATCACCCCCTATTTAATTATAACCAATGCACTGTTGGTTCCTAAGTTTACATAAATTAACTGTCAAAGACATTTATCCAACTGTCTACTCAACATCCAATATCCAATTAAATATCTACTGGAAATTGCAAATTCAGAAAATCCAACACTGAATTCTTGATTCCTTTCTCTTCCCCAAAACCTGCTAATCTCCTATTGTTTCTTATCTCAGTAAATGCTGCTACCATTTATCCTGTTGCTTGAACCAAAATCATTAAAATTGTCCTCAATTTTATCCTTTCTCTTTCCACATTCAGTAATAATAGAGCATTTACTGAGTACTAGGCACAGTTGCAAGTGCTTTGCATAACTAATATAATCTTTACAAAAATTAATAAACTAGGTTATTTTTACCTCTACTTCACTGATTTTTAACTCATTAGTAAGATAAGGAAACAAAAAAAAACAGAGGTTGTCATTTCATAATGCTATAGAGATAATAGCTTGTGAGAAAGGGATTTTAAACTTGAGAAGCCTGTCTCCAGAGACTAGGATCCTAACCATCATTTTACACTGCCTAGATTGCCATCATCCACTAATTTATTCTCCTTCATTTACTCTTTTTCTCCTAAAGAAAAAAATTCTACATAATATGATAAGCATTCCATTTTTTAAAAGTCAGCTAACATCACTCTTCTGCTTTAAAATACTCTCATGGTTTTCTATTACATAAAGAATACAATCAATCTGTCTGCTATGACCTACAGGCCATATTGATGTAACCCATGCAGCATCCTATCTCTAACTTTTGTGAGACTAGGCCAAAAGTATATTCATACCATATGTCTAAATATGAAACTATACAAAATCAAAATACTTAAAAGGGTAATTTTTTCATGTTTTTTTAAATATAAGTAAGCTTTATTAAATAATATTGCAAAAGTAAAACTATTTAAAGTCTTAACAAACATTTAAGATCCATTTCATTGCAAGGATCAATAAAAGGCATCACTCTTCACGCATTTTATTTCTAGTCTAACATATACACAAATTTAAGAGCAATATGAATTGTCTTATATGGCATAATGTTCCTCAGACACTATGTGCAATTTATGCTAGTACCATACTCCGTGTTTGTTTATAAATAACTCAAGAACCAAATTGGAAGCAAAGAGAAACAAAAAATGGACAGTACACACTTCTGGGAAATCATTGCATTCATGCTATCTAAGAGGTAGAGTTTGACAGGTTAGATAATGTATCTAAACACTTCTCCTTCTCAAATCCACTGGGCAATTCACAACAGTGCCCTTCACTGATGTCAGCAGCAATACAACTCTCAAATCTGTAAAGAATTTGAACAAAATTGCCCACTCTTTCCAGTATATAAAATAGGAGATCTGAAAGAGTTTCCTTGGGTGGTATTAGTCAGAGAAAATGCTGGCAGTTACAAGTAGTGCTCTGCCAACATTGGATGTGGGATCCAAAATGACAGAGTTGCCTGGGGCGGGTTAATAATTGTAACATTGTTGTTGTTTTTAGGTTTAATGTATGAGGAAAATCTGAAGCATGGTTTCAGGATGTGGATCTTTCTTGTTGGGGTCTAAAGATAGTAGTGGGTCAATGGCAACTTTTGCCCTTGATTCTCACATGGCATCTTTTGCCCTTAATTACTACACTCAAAATACTCTCAGAGAAAACTGGCTTGATTATCCTTATTATGCTTAAATCTCTGGATTCTAGCTTTCCTTCAGAACTTTTCAAGGAAGTTTGCACTATTTGGTGAACTCCTTAGTGCTTTTTAAAGAGATTTTTATAATACTTAAGTCTAGATTTGAAGCTGCTTTCATTGGGAGCCCTAATCAAAAACCATTTTTTTTTCAGAATCCAGTGCAGATTCTTTCTAATTTGGTTGCTCCATACCAACCCCATGACCCCCTACCACTCTTTTAAGATATTTATTGTAAAAGGTACTTAAAAACCTCTATATTGACAACCACTAGATATCTTATTCGACTGTTTGATTCTCTGTTATTACTTCTGCTTCACCAAATATTCTTTCTCAATATTATTTTCCAGCTCCCTCTACTTTACAAACCTGAATTTACTTAAAGCTCAGTCCTTGACTTCTTATCATCTGTTTTTACACTTTTTCAATATGACCTTATGAATGCTTTTGGTTCTAACATATATACCAATGATTACTAGATTTTTATCTTCTAATTTTTACCTCATTTCCAATATTAACAGATTAAAATGAAAATTTGTTGGCTTTTCTCAAAACATTTAGAAAAAAGATTTGATGAAATATGACATTCATTCATGATATAACCCCCAAACTAGGAGTAGAAGAATAACTCTTTGATATGAGAGAAATTTACATAAAAACTATAGCAACAATAGTTAGTGAAATAGGAAGAACTTATCCTCTGAAAGCTGAAATAAGATAGGTGTGTTATCACTGCTTCTATTGAGAGAATAAGGCAAAATAAAATAGTAAGCATTATAAGATAATAATGAAAGAAAGTAAAAAGCAGTTATACAAAGATAATATATTTATATATAAAAACTATAGATAAATTATTAAAATTAATAGTTGTTTTTAGTGGTAGCTGTATATTGACACAATATAAAACAAACCATTCTACTTCTATATTAGCAAAAATATAAACATGTAGAAATTAGAAGTTATAAAATTTTGAAATATATATTGCTTATATAACATCAAATAATATGAAGCATGTAAGAAACATATAACAAAATGTATGAAAGACTTCTGAGAAATTGTGAGACATTAAATGTTTTTGAGAGCATTAAAGAAGAAAATATAAATAGAAAAATTAATAGATCCTATTGACTACTTGGAAGGTCAAATATTAAAGGATTCAATGCAATCAACAACCCAGCAATTGTTCTTGGTATTTTTTAATATGATGGGTTTATTGTAAAAATAACATAGAAATACAATTGTCAAATAAAACAACGACATTTTTAAAAAATATATTTTTATTGATTTCAGAGAGGAAGGGAGAGGTAGAGAGAGATAGAAACATCAATGATGAGAGGGAATCATTGATTGGCTGCCTCCTACATACCCCACACTGGGGATCGAGCCCACAACCTGGGTATGTGCCCTGACCCAGAATCGAACTGTGACCTCCTGGTTCATAGGTCAACACTCAACCACTGAGCCATGCCAGCTGGACAAAACAATGACATTTTAAGGAAGAAAAACTTATTCAGAAGAGTTTGCCAATTTCAAGTCATTATCTATATATATAAAAGCCTAAGCGACCTTTATGACCGAATGACTGAACGAATGAACTACCAGAATGACCAGTCGACCAGTCGCTATGATACGCACTGACCATCAGGGGGCAGATGCTCAATGCAGGAGCTACCCCCTGGTGGTCAGTGCGCTCCCATAGCCAACCTCCCGCAGCCCCTTCTCCGGTCGGTGCCCCCATTGGCCCCGATTGGGGGAGCCGGTCAGCCAACTTCCAGCAGTCCCTCCCCACAGCCGGCTGAGCCCCGATAGGTCTCGATCACCGGCCAGGCTGAGGGACCCCACCAGTGCACAAATTTATGCACCAGGCCTCTAGTAAAACTATAATAATTTAAAAAGCTTTGTATTTGCACTGGGGTAGTGCAATGGAATAAAATAGAGGACATTGGTAGTGGGCCATGAACAGAACATGTGAATATTTAATAAATGACAGAATTATCATTTTTTGACTATGTGGTTTTAGAACAATTGGGTTTCCCACTTGGATAAAAGATATTTGAACATTACTGCATACCATACACAAAACATTGATAAACTGCATAACATTGATGTTTCTATCTCTCTAGGTTAACTCAGCTCTAGGTGAGTCAACAATATAAATGTTAAGGAAAAATATAAACATTTTATGTATAAAAGAATATATTTATGACCTGCAATAGGGAAATAGTTATTAAATGAGACATCAAAAAGAAGTTATTGAAAAATTGAGCTACTTTGAAATTCTGTTACCAAAAGACAGGTTTTATAGAGAGAAAAGGAAAGCCACAGAGTATAAGAAATATTTCAAACCCATATAACTGGTCAAGAACTACCATGTAAAATATATTTAAAAAAAAAACTCCAGTTACAACAACAAAAAAACATACATCAGGAAGTAAACAAAGTATCCCAATTTTTAAAATGAAAAAAAATATGTGAACATTTTCTATTTTATAAAATCAAAACAGCCAAAAGACATTTGAAAATGAATCTCATTTATAAACAGGAAAACATTAACTGGAACCACAATGAGATACTCTTATGTATCAAAATGGCTAAAATCTGGCATTTTATAGTAATGTTGGCATGGATATAAAGCAACAGGAAATGTTACATTATTTGGTGCCAGTATAAATTGCTATATATAATTAGACTATAAATTTTTGACAATATTTTCAAAAGCTGAATATATGCATATTAAGCAATCCTACCCTAAGTATAAACTCATGGAAATGTACACCAAGAAATATGTTCACGAATGTTCCTAGAAGAATAATAATAGCTGAAAATCTGAAAAAAAAACTCCAATGCACATCAACATTAGGATGAATAAGTGTAGACTGCTGTATAGTAATACAAATAAATAACAATAGTTGCCTGCAATAACATAGATCAAATGTCAGCAAACTACAGCCCATGGGCCCAAACAAATCCACTGTGACCTATTTTTTCATAGCCTACAAGCTAAGGATGTTTTTACATTCCTATGGCTTGTAGCACAAACAAAAAAACAAACACAAAATAATATATGTCAGAGACTGTACATAGTTTGAAAAGACTAAAATATTTACTATTGGGCCCTTTACAGAAAAGGTTTGCCAATGCCTGACATAGATGTTAAAGCACACTCTTGATCAAAAGAAGTAGGACTTAAGAATGAATAGAGAACTATTCCAATCAAAAAAAGTTCAAAATCCAGGAGAAGTAAACTCTTCTGTTTTATGATTAATGTAAGTAGTAAAACTATAACAAAACCCCAGAAAATGTCTATCACAAAAGTCAGATTGTAATTATTATGTGGGAAGAAGAGTGTTATCATGGGGAGAGGCACACAGGAACTTCAGGCACTGGTACTGAAGTTTTGTTTCTTGACCTGTAGGAGTTTGGAGTTCACTTTAAGTGCGCACACGCGCACACACACACACACACACACACACACACACACCAATATTGGTATATATTTATTTTACAATGATTTTTTTAAAGAATAAGTTGGACCTTTGGTTTTCACAATATGGCATACTGAGATATGTGGCAAATACATATAATTTTTAATAACATCTAAACACATATTTTAATATATATTTGACATAAAAAGAAACAAGGTAAAATTATTAGATGCCAGAAACAAAGAAATATCTTAAAGTCAGAGAGGAAAGCTCCTGAGTGATGCCATGGTAACTCAGGAGGGAACTGAATTCCAATATGGGCCTTAATCTCTGGGGCCAAGATGATGGTGCCTGAGAGGAAGTGGTGGGTTTCATCACTTCAGGCACATTTGTAAAAGCAACATGTCACCCAGACTCCTGCATAAAGTGCAGAACTGGGGAGAATTGCTCACTGAATCAAAGAAAAACAAAAATATATCCTTTCACTACTGCAAAGAAGAGACAAAAATTCTGATTTCTTCCTGGAAATATAGGGAATGTCAAAAAATGTAGATACACTTTAACAGCTGATTTTATTACATTTTAAAAATGAAATGTATTTTAATAAACACTGCCTTTATAATTATTTCAAGTGTTCATACATTTTGGGGGACACCCTGTATAAGTGGGGGAAAATATATTCATTGGGAAATGGAATCCCAGTCTATGCCAAATAGAGTGAAAAATCTGCCATAAATATTGGTCTGAGAGTAAAGATATGCTGAGATTCTGACATAAGGAAACAAAACAATTTTTTTTTGCTGCTTTTAAGATTCTCTTTTTGTCTTTAAAAAATAT
>NW_005353460.1:3303201-3377517 GCF_000412655.1 Myotis brandtii
ATATATATATATATTTATTTATTGACTTCAGAGAAGAAGGGAGAGAGAGAGAGAAACATCAACTATGAAAGAGAGACATTGATCAGCTGCCTCCAGCATGCCCCCATACTGGGCATTGAGCCCACAACTCAGGCATGTGCCCTGACTGGGAATCGAACCCATGACCTCCTGGTTCACAGGTCTTTGCTCAACCACTGAGCCATGCCAGCTGGACAGTTCTCTCTTTGTCTTTAGCCCTTGGCATTTTAATTATGATGTGTCTTGGTGTGGTCCTCTTCGGGTTCTTCTTGTTTGGGACTTTCTGTGCTTCCTGGACTTGTAAGTCTATTTTTTTTTTTCCACCAGGTAAAGGAAGTTTTCTGTCATTATTTCTTCAAATAGGTTTTCAATATCTTGCTATCTCTCTTCTTCTGGCACCCCATAATGTGAATGTTGGTTCACTTGAAGTTGTCCCAGAGACCCCTTACGCTATATTCATATTTTAAAATTCTGTTTCCTTTTTGCTCTTCTGGTTGGGTGTTTTTTGCTTCCTCATATTTCAAATTGTTGATTTGATTCTCAGAATCCTCTACTCTACTGTTGAATCCCTGTACATTATTTTTTATTTCAGTCAGTGTATACTTAATTTCTGACTGGTCCTTTTCCTATTTTTTTTTTGGAGGGTCTAGAAGATTCTTGAGTAACCTCATAATTGTGGTTTTAAACTCTAATAAAGTTTGCTTTATTCCATTTCTTTTATTTGTTACATGTTTCTTTGTATCTGCATTTTGGCTGCTTCCCTGCATTTGTTTCTATGTATTGGGTAGAGCTGTTATGTCTTCTTGAGTTGGTAGAGTGGCCTTGTGTAGTAGGTGTTCTATAGGGCCCAGTGGCTGAACCTCCCCAGCCACCTGAGCTGGGAGCTCTAGGTACACCCTGTGAGCACAGTTTTGTTGTTGACACTTGATTGCTGTTGGTGTTACTGGGAGGAATTGACCTCCAGGCCAATTGGCTGTGAGCACCAGCTGCGACTATGGTTGGAGAGCTGCTGTGCAGGAGACACCCCTATGGAGCAGGACTTGCTTCAATGGGGCTTTGGTGCTCACTGAATCTGCCCTTTGAGTGTGTTGCTTATGGATATGTAGAGTTGTAATCTGATATGATCTGACACTAACCACTGGGTATACTGACTCTTGAGTCTTCAAGGAGATACAAAGTTAGCCACTTCCTGGGGCCAGCATGAGCTATAGAGAGATCTTCAGATTCCTCTTCTTTGTATTGGGTTTGGAAGTGCCCAGATGAGGCCCACCTGTGAAGCAAGGCAGGCTGGTGCTGATGCCAGGTCACAGGCCTTTTATTGATAGGTTTGGGGCTCCATGACCCAGCTTCAGCTTGATTGAGAGCTTTTAGCCTGAGCAAGGACAGGCCATTCATATGCAAAAGCCACTGCACAAAGCTTGTAAATTAGATGAGGCGGGGTCTTAGGAAATCATCAGGGTGGAACAAACAGAAATAGCTGCCCATCAGCCTTGTGATCCGGGAGGTCCCAGCATAGGAACAATGATCTCTGAGATACCTCCATCTGGGAGAAAGTAGCCCCCAAGTTCTTGCCCTGATGCCAGACAATCCAGTTCCTTCTATGTGTCTGTGTTCCCCAGAGCCTCACCCAGTGCTGGAGCTCAGAGGAAACGGGACCTTGTAAGTTCAGTTTGTACTGCTGACCTTTTAAGAGGGACAGCTGGGTCTCCAGCAGCCTCTGTGTCACTGAGCCCCAATTCGCACTGATTTTTACAGCCCGTAGTTCTTACTGCCCTTAGGGACTTCTTTTCCCAGCTCTGGGACCCTGGGCCAGGCGTCTGGTGTGGGGTTGGGGCCCCTTGCTCCTCTGGGCAACCTCTGCAGAGACGATTTCTCTCCTAATTAAAAAAGTGGCCCATATGGATGCCAGACCAGTCTGTTCCGCCCCTCCGTACCTCCTACCAGTCTCAATGTGCTTTCTTCTTTAGTTGTAGGACTTCCATTCAGCCAGCTTTCCAGTGATTCTGGATGATAGTTGTTATGGATTTTAGTTGTAATTTTGATGTGTTTGTGAAAGGAGGCGAGTACAGGCATTTACCTATGCTGCCATCTTCCTTTTTTTCTAGGAAGGTTTTTGTGCAGCACACACACACACACACACATGCACACATATATCCCAGCTAAATAAAAAGGCACACACACAAATTACAAACCACATTAGAAAATACTATATCCCAAGGAAGAATCTGTTAATAACAAACAGTAGAAAAGAATTAAAATGAATAAACAAATCACAAAATGTGCTTTAAATTGTTAAAGAACTAAAAGATATAATAAAATTAGGATAAAAGGCAACATTTTACAAATCATATTTTGGGGAAAAACAAAAATAATTTTTAAAATAAAAATAAAATCATTGAAATTAAATACTCAAAGTTTTAGTTAAACATCATGCTGAACATAATTGAAAAAAGAATTTTGAACAACTGAAAAAGAATTAGTGAACTGAAAGATTCATCTGTGACAATTCCTTTAGGACATAATAACCCAGTGAGATAAAGGGATGGAAAATGTAAAGATTGAGCATCATAGCAAATAGAATAAAGATGTCTTATGTGTGCCTAATAAGAGCTCCAGAAGGAGAGAATACGGGGAAAGTTGGGCAAAACTATGTACAAAATAAGTAGCTAAAATTTTTCAGATCTGATTAAAAAACAGTGAATCTTCATTAAAAAGAATCACATGAATTCCCAAACTGGATAAATAAAAATAAATATTCATTGAGATGTATCACAGTGGAACTTCAGAGGAAAGAAAAAGCAAAATTTCTTAGAGGCAATCAGATAAAAAAGACATTTTACCTGCAAAAAAAGGATCAATTAGTCAATTAGATGAGCCACCAATAAAAATAGAAGGATAAAATTAAATAATATTAAAGTTGTTAAGAACTATAATGTGAATTTAGACTCCTTTGCCCAGTTAAATTTCTCTTTCAAAAGCAATGTAAAATAGAAATATGTTCACACAAATACTAACTTTACCATGCAGATATTCTGCTGAAAGTATTACTAAAGATGAAAATAAAACCTAAGGAAGGAAAAAATGAATGGTTAGGAAAATATGAGTAAATCTAAATAAGGTTTATTGTAAAAGTTAATGACTATACTTAAAATAGTGCCTAATTGGGAAGGAGGGATAATATAGAATGTTACTAACATACTACACAACAATAATATAGAAGATGTGGCCATTCTATAGTCCTTTATTATTCATGAGGAGAAACAGTTAAGTCTGGTATGCATTAACATTACATCATACTATCAGACAAAATATATAATTAGAATAACTTTTAATTTAGTAGAGGAGAAAAAAGCAGAAAGAAATTCTAATCATCCAATAGAAGGATGATTGAGAAAAGTAAAGTAAAATAAAATAAAAAATAGTATGAAAACACAAGAAATAATTGTACAAATAATTCTAAGCATATTCATAATCCAAATAAATATAGAAGATGCTCATCAGTTAAAAGATAAAGGCCCTGTAATTAGATAAACAAAAAGTGAAGTTTTATATAATTTGCAGGCATGATTCAGACAGGATACTAACAAAAAATGGGAAAAGATATATTAGGCAAATGCTAATCTAAACAAATGTTAAATTGTATACCAATATTAATGTCAGCCAATTAGATTTAAAGGTATAAAGAAATACTGGTAATAAAGATAATCATAGAGATTACAGAATAAACAATTCCCTAGGCAAATAAAGCAATACTAAAGCCATCCATCTCTAACAATATAACCTCAGTTTTGAAATATATAAAACTAAAAATAGAATCATGAGGAAAACTGATAAAATAAACTCATAGCAAAAGATTTTAGTTGTCACTTGTCAGAAGCAGGGCAATTAGAAAAAGTAGGAAAAAAGTGAAAAATATCAAAGAGCACATTTAACAAATTTGCTTAAGTTGTTATATAAAACCCTGTACCCCCAAATTAAGATAATCCATGATTGATCATGTCTAAAGCTATGCCAGAATATGACATGGTATGGACAAACATTAAAAACAAATTACAAGTAGCCAAATAGCTTGTTTAAAAAATTACAATATTTGAGTAGTTCATCAGTCAAAGAAGAATTTGGAATGGATATTACCATGTCTAGAGAACTGTAAAACCACATATCAAAACTTATGAGATGTGACTAAATTAATAAAGATTAGAGTTGTAAAGGTACAAATAAACACAGATTTTAAAATTTAGTGAGCTAGGTATTCATTTACAAAGTATAACAAGACTAATAGAGTGAATGAAAAGAATGGAGAAATGAATAACAAAGAAGAGAAAGACAAGATCAAGGAAAACAATGAGGATTAACAAAAATTAAATCCAGTTCTTTGAAAGATTAAAGATATATGCAAATCTGAGAGAAAGAGAGATAGAGAGAATCCTGGTTAGAAATTATGACATTAAAATTATTCAACTGATGGTCAAATATCTACCTAGCCCTTATTTTTCCCTTAAAAAAAATCATACCTAGAAAGTAAGTTAAATTAGTCTTAATATGCAATATATTCCAGGAAATAGGCAAAGAAAAACAGTTCTCCAAATCACTTTATGAGGCCAATATAACTTCAGTTCTAAAATTGTGCCAAGAAAGTATGAAAAGGAAGAATTGTTGGGCAATCTTACATAGGAACACAGATGTAATAGCCTTAAATAAAATATTGTTAAAGTCTTTTGAATCCAGGCATTTTTCAGTGGACAAGCAGGGTAGAGCTCAGTAATTCATAGATAGTTTAACATTAGAAAATATAAAACTATAATTCACTACCTTAACAATTATGATTAAAGGAGATAAACTATGAGATTATCTTAATAAGTACAAAAATGCATGTGTTAAAATTAAATGTTAATGATTTTTTTAAAATAGCTTAGCAAACTAGACATAAAAATGGTATCAACTTTTATTACTTTGTCAATTAAGATCTGAAATTGAATATTGTATTTAATGTTAAAACATTAAAGCACTTCCCCAAAGCAAAGAAAAAGATAAGGACACCTGCTATCAGCAAGTTTCTTCAGAATTGTACCTTCAGTTTAGCCAGACCAATAAGATAAGAAAATGTAAATGATGTGCAATTTGGAAGAAACTAAATGAACATTATTCAAAGATTACTTGGTTATCTACATAGAAAAGAAAGAAATTGCATAAACTATTAGAATTGATAAAAGTGCATCAATGTTGCTGGATATAACAGTAATGTTTTTTGCTGACAACAAAAATTTAGAAATCTTATTCATAATAGCATCAAGAGTATATAGGAATATATTTATGCAAAGTAGGGAATAAACTTTATGGAAAATATTAAAACTTTATTGAAAGATATGGTAAAAAGTCAAAATAACTGGTGCTAGAACTCATGTTCACAAATAGGAACACTCAGTATCTAATTCTAACCACTTCACCACAGTGGATTTTTGTTTGTTTGTTGTTTTTTATAAGAATTCAACTAATGGATTCTAAAATTAACATGGGAGAATGAAGGGCCAAGAATTGCCAAAATCATCGTAATATATAAAGACTTTGGGTCGGAACGACCTGTAATGACTGAGGCTTGACCAACCGGAAGTCAGTCCTGCAGTGCTGCAGGCGTGGTGCCCCAGCACTGACTGCAGAGGGGGATGAGAATCAGGGCCAGGGAGAGGCCTTAAGAGAGAAGCAGGGATTGAGCCATTGCCTCTGTGGCAGCTTTTTATCAGCACTTGCCTTTCTCTTTCTCTCCTAGTATGGCCAGCAGCTGCGCTTCCATTTCTCTCCAGGCCTCCACCAGGGTTGCTGATTAGCCCCACCTTTCTGATCAGGCCCTGTTGATAGGCCCAGAGATGCTGACTGGCATAGAAACTGCTAATCAGAACCAAATTGGCCGGCAGAGGAGAGCAGTTGGGGCAACCAGGCCGGCAGGGGAGGGAAGTTGGGGACAATCAGGCCAGCAGGGGAGGGCAGTTAGGGGCGATCAGGCAGGCAGGCAGAGGCAGTTAGGGGTGATCAGGCAGACTGGCAGGTGAGCGGTTAGGAGCCAGTGGTCCCAGATTGCGAGAGGGATTGGGCCTAAACCAGCAGTCGGACATCACCCAAGGGGTCCCCGATTGTAGAGGGTACAGGCTAGGCTGAGAGAACTCTCCCCCCGCTCCATGCATGAATTTCATGCACTGGGCCACTAGTCCTATATAATAAAAGGCTAATATGCAAATAGACCAAGTGGCGGAACAACTGAACAATTGAACAACTGAACAACCAGTCTCTGTGATGTGCATTGAAGACCAGGGGGCACGTGTGGTACATGGCTGGAATCGGCTGCAGTAAAATGGTGGAGCAGGTGAGCGGGGGAGCTAGACCAAGGCGGGGTTGCAGTTGCTGTCATCAGGGAAAGCCTCTGGTGGTTACTGAATATTCTTTGCTCCCGCATGCCACAGTCCTGCCTGGCACTCACAACTCCTGTTGGTGCCAGCCCTGCTCCCACCCACTGCTGGCACTGGAGCCACCACTCGCATCCACTGCCAGCATCCAGCGCCAGCCCCAATCGCTGGGTGCCATCAGCAGGTGCGAGTGGTGCTGCCCTGAGGGCTTCTCTGCCTCCCCCTGCTCCTGAGGGGCAATCAGGGCCGTCAGCCGCTTCTCGCATCTGCTGCCAGTGCTGGCCCTGCTCACACCTGCTGCTGGCTGCATGCCATCAGCAGGTGCGAGCGATGCCGGCGCCATCAGTGTGTGGAAGTGGCAGCAGCAGGAGCAGGGCTGTGAGCAGACAGGGGACTGAGGCCACAGTGAGGGGCCAGGCAGTGGTGCAGAGGATGGGCCAAGACCCACCCCTGTGCCCACTGCAGCCTCACGGCTCACAGTTCCTTTCAAGGTGCATGAATTCATGCACTGGGCCCCTAGTACAAAATAAGAAGAGGAGGATGTACTAGTAGGTATCTCAGATACAAGATTTATTATAAGGCTACTATAATTAGGGCAGTGTGGAATAGATGCAGGAATAGGTTATCAGAGCAATTGAACAGCAGAGAGACCAGAACAGATACTTGCATATTTAGAAACTTGCTATGAGATACTTTTAGAAACCACTGGTGGGAGGAAAAATTACTCCATAATAAGTAGTGTTGGAGTAATTATCTATTTATAACAAATTAAATTAAATTTCTACTTTATGTTATAATAACTGTAGCAACAGCAACAATTGCAATAATAATTAACATTTGTTGAGTGTTCTTTATAGGACACCTTATAGGTCTGATAGATGCTGTACATGAGTTAACTCATTTAGTCCCTTCTACATGCCAATGAGATATTATACAGATAAATAAGTCCAGTCTCAGAAAGAGGCAGAATGTGCTAACAGTTACACAGCACTTAAGTGTCAGAGGCAGAATCCTGCTTTGTTCAGGGCTAGTCATGCTCCAAAGCCCTTGCTCTTACCTGTCACAGGCTACTGTATTGTGATGAAGATTAATTCCCCATGAGTCAAGGTCCTAACAGTGAAAACAAACCTTAAAACACCAAGAATCAATTTTAGGACATATGATGCTAGGTTAGAAAAAAATTCTACACACATATTTAATAAATTTATAACCATAAGCAAGGTCATTTAACAACCTCAAAATAATAGTTATATATTAGATGGGAGGAGAAAGGGTGGGGTAGCAGTGGGAGATTTTAAGTGTTTCTGTGATATTTTGTGTGTGTGTGTTTAACAATAATCTATGGCAGATATGGAAAAATGATATTTGTTAAATTTGATTGGTGGGTATGCATATGCCAGTTTATTCTCTATATATTTAGCATTTTATTAATATTTGCATTTTTATTTTTTTAATCCTCACCCAAAGATATTTTTCCATTGATTTTTAGAGAGTGGAAGACAGAGGGAAAGAGAGAGAGAAATATTGACATGAGAGAAATGCATCAATTGGTTGCCTCTTGCCTCAACCAGGGCCCGGCTGGGAGGAGCTTGCAACCGAGGTATGTGCCCTTGACTGGAATTGAACCTGGGACTCTTTGGTCTGCAGGCTGATGCTCTATCTACTGAGCCAAACCAGCTAGGGCTAAATATTTGCATTTTTTTAAAAAGCAGACACAAAGTAGATTTTAAAAATTAAATTAGAAATGAAATGGAGTCAGTGAGTATAGAATCTTCTTTTTTTCTTCAACTTTTAATGACTTTTTTAACTTTTCAACGACAGTTTAATTTTAATATTATTTTATACTAGAGGCCCGGTGCACAAAAATTTGTGCACTCGGGGGGGAGATGAGGTCTCTCAGCCCGGCCTGTGCCCTCTCGCAGTCTGGGATCCCTCGAGAGATAATGACCTGCTGGCTTAGGCCTGCTCCCGGGTGGCAGAGGGCAAGCCCAATCCCTAGGTGCAGCCCCTGGTCGGGCTCAGAGCAGGGCCGATTGGGGAGTTGGGGCACCGCCCCCTGTCATGCACAGAGCAGGGCGGATCGGGAGGTTGCGATGCCACCCCTAGTCACGCTCAGGGTAGGGCTGATTGGGGAGTTGGGGCGCCGCCCCCTGTCATGCACAGAGCAGGGCGGATCGGGAGGTTGGGCGCTGCCCCCTGTGAAGCACAGGGCAGGGCCGATCAGGGGGTTGGGCGCTGCCCCCTATCACGCACAGAGCAGGGCCCATCAGGGGGGTGGGGAGCTCCCCCCTGTCACGCACAAAGCAGGGCCCATCAGGGGGGTGGGGAGCTCCCCCCTGTCACGCACAAAGCAGGGCCCATCAGGGGGGTGGGGAGCTCCCCCCTGTCACGCACAAAGCAGGGCCCATCAGGGGGGTGGGGAGCTCCCCCCTGTCACGCACAAAGCAGGGCCCATCAGGGGGGTGGGGAGCTCCCCCCTGTCACGCACAAAGCAGGGCCCATCAGGGGGGTGGGGAGCTCCCCCCTGTCACGCACAAAGCAGGGCCCATCAGGGGGGTGGGGAGCTCCCCCCTGTCACGAACAGAGCAGGGCGGATAGGGAGGTTGTGGCCCCGCTCTCTGTCACACACAGAGCCGTAGGGCGATCAGGGGGTTTGGTCGCTGCCCCCCTGACACGCTGATCCCGGTGCCTGGAGGCCTCACTGCTCCGCTGATCCAGGTGCTGGGAGGCATATTACCTTTTTACTATATAGGATAGAGGCCTGGTGCACGGGTGGGGGCCAGCTGGTTTGCCCTGAAGGGTGTCCTGGATCAGGGTGGAGGTCCCACTTGGGTGCCTGGCCAGCCTGGGTGAGGGGATGATGGCTGTTTGCATCTGGTCACACCCCCTTTAGGGTGGGGGTCCCCACTGGGGTGCCTGCCCAGCCTGGGTGAGGGGCTGAGGGCCGTTTTCAGGCTGGCAGGTGACTGAAGCTCCCAACCTGTCCTTTTTTCTTTTTTTTTTTTTATTCTGGGCCAGCTTTAGCTCTGAGGCTCGGCTCCAGCTATGAGACCTCTGCTGCTGAAAGCAGGTTTCTGGCCTTGTTTACCTTCTGTATTTGAAACAATGTTGTGGTCCTGCTGGCTGAAGCCCGGGGTTTTGTTTAGCTTCTATATTTGTCACAATGTTGCTTAGAGTGCAGCTGAGAGGCCGGCAAGGCAGGCAGGGAAGCTTGGTTTCCTCCGTCACTGAAGCAAGCAAACCTCCCTGTTCGCGTCAGCTGCCTGTCTGCTGGCTGCCATCTTGGTTGGCAGTTAATTTGCATATCTCACTGATTAGCCAATGGGAAGGGTAGCGGCCATAGGGCTAATTACCATGTTTCTCTTAATTAGATAGGATTAGTTTCAGGTGTACAGCATAGTGGTTAGACAATCATATATTTTACAAAGTTTTTCCCCCTATATTTTAAGTACTCACCTGACACTATAGTTTTTACAATATTATTGACTATGTTCTCTATGCTGTAGTTTCCATCCCTGTGACTATTTTGTGGATACCAATTCACACTCCTTAATCTCTTCACCTTTTTCATCCAGGCCCCAGACCCCTCCCCTCTGGCAACCATCAGTGTGTTCCCTATGTTTATGAGTCTGTTTCAATTTGTTTGTTCATTTGGTTCTTTAGATTCCACATATAAGTGAAATCACATGGCGTTTGTCTTTCTCTGTCTGACTTATTTCACTTAGCATAATGCCCTCTAGGTTCATCCATGCTGTTTAAAATGATAGGATTACATTCTTTTTTAAGGCTGAGAACTATTTCATTATGTATATGTACCACAGCTTTTTTATCATCTATTAATAGGTCATTCAGTTGTTTTCATATGTTGGCTATTGTAAATGACACTGCAATGAACATAGAGGTGCATATAACCTTTCCAATTAGTGTTTTGATTTTCTTTGGTTATATATCACGAATGTGCACACAAATGTGATAAAATTACCCACAACAGTCCATTCTCAAACATGCATACCATACTCTAGTCATCACATGAGGCATCTACTGCCTTGTGCACTACAGTTCCTCAGTAAATACTTGTTGATTTATTATGGTATTAAACTGTAATAAACCAAATTAAACTATACTAATTCAGAAAATGCCTAAGAGATATTCCTTTGGTACAAAATTGATTATCTCTGCATAATGTTAGGAAAGAGAAGCTGGTGGCCTTGATTTCACTACTTTCAGTAGCAAAACTGATTAGAAAGCTTTGTGCACATTGTGCTTTAAAATAAACTTCCTTGGAAATTCTGGGATGTTTGTGAGCATTTCTCTTCCTGCTCACAGAGAACTAACATCTCTCCTTAGCCAGCTTTGGCTAACCTTGTGTGCTCTTTCTCCCCATTTAGAATTCCACGAAGCTCAATTTTTATTTCAAGCACAACCCGGTGTCTCTGAAATTATTCCCATCATTTAGAGTAGTTTTCTCATCCTCATGATGTTTTCATTTGCTTTCCTCAGGCACCCTACCCCACCCCACCCCCACCCCCTAGCCGAGACTGCACAAAACAAAGGAGTATTCTTCCTGCTTCTCTTCTTTTACATTTATATTCATGATTATTTACAATGGGACTAGGTTGGAAAGACTTGGATTTTAGATGCTACTCAATTTTCACAGTTTCTATCACATATGGCTGATTTCCTAGAACTAGATTGTGTGGATGCGGTAGATGATTCAGGCTTTGCTGTTGATGGTACAATGGTTTTTCAGCAAATTGTGTGGAGAGTACTTCCACCCTAGCTTTCAAAGTCAGGTTAGCTTTGGCACTTATTTGCACTGTGATGACACCCATTCATATTAATTAATATATTCCTTTCAGCCTGGCTCTTAGATGTTTGGAAGTCTTTCCTGTTATAAAAATAATCCATGGCTGAAGTTCTTGAAGTTTCTGAGAGGCTTCTAATGTTATCTTAATGTTCTCTAAATTATTCTCTTTGTTTTTTAAATCCTTACCCAAGGATATTTTTTCCATTGTTCTTCAGAGAGAGTGCAAAGAAGGAAGGAGGGGAAGGAGAGAAAGAGAGAGAGAAACATTGATGTGAGAGAGACACATCAACTAGTTGCCTCCTGCATGTATCTGACCCCCGACAGGGAGGGAACCCAAAACACAGGTACCTGTCCTTGACTGGGAATCAAACCCAAGACCCTTTGGTGTGAGAGCCAATGCTCTAACCAGTGAGCACCACTGCCCAGGGGCGAATTATTCTCTTGATTTATGTTTTGATCCAAATTAGTATTTGTTCAGAGTCAATTTATTATTTTTCTCTGCAAGTCTTTGGTACTCTGAATTTTACATTCTTCTTTTTGGCTCATTGTATTGGCAATATCTTCTACTTTTACCTGTTTTGAATCAACTTGCCACCTTGACCACACTATCCCTTTGCAGTGGCAACCATGAAGGCTGTGATGTTTGTGAAGTATTTATAAAAACAAACTAAATAAAAAATGCCCAACAATTTCAGTTTTCAACGACTCTATAACTTTCTTTCCTGTTGTCATTTCTAATCTCTATTACTTATTTTTTTTCTTTTGGAAATACACAGTATCCCTATAAAACACATAGTGTTACAGTGTTTTTAACATTTCTGTTTTGAAATTGTGTATACACTTTTTTCTCTCTCTCTCTCTGTCTCCCGCTCCTCCTTTCTCTGTCTCCCGCTCCTCCTTTCACTGTGGACAACCTTTTGCTTTCACACTTTCCCCACTTTTCTTTTACCAAACATTTGTTGTCTTGCCTGCCACTATGTTCAGCAATGATTTCCAAAAAGAAAATGAAAAGATCAATAAGATACATTGCCTAACTTTCAATAACTCATAGTCCACTCAAAGAAAGACATGTGCAACAAATAACTATATTATACTAAATTTTGTAAGAGAATGTTGGGCAAAAATTTATGGGTAACTTTGTCTTAAGGTGCCAGAAAAATAACCTGTATAGAAGTAGGAGTTAATACAGATTTCATTCAATTATCCATCCTTTCTTATTTATTTTCAGTTTAATAATTTTTATTGACATTCAAAGCCAAAAGATGTAAAGATAAACAAGACTTATTCACTCCTCTCTCCCAGAAGTTTTTGCTGATAGTAAGGAAAGAGAACATATCCATTTTTTTTTAGTTCTAATTATTAACCACAAAGAGCTATCAAGTCAGAAAAAGTCCAAGAAGCTAAGCCTTGTTACTTTGAGATTTGACTAGTGTTCTGTTTTCCCATCTTCCAAGCTCAGTGGGTTATAAGAAGTTCCCTTTTGCACATGACCTCCTGTACTGAGGGCTAAATTAGTTATTTTTGGATGAACATGAAAATTTCACAAAGCAACTTGGGCTAAATCCCATATCTCGGGTTCCCTCTCTAGACAAGTCTCTCACAGAGAAGGATCATCTGCATTTCTTCTTTAATTTTAATTCTCATAGACATCTTTCTGATCTGCCCTTACTTTTATAAAAAATGTAGCTACATATAAAGATAACATTTAACTGCATTTCTATTTAAAAATATATCGCCACTGTTGAAAACTATTGATTAATTTAATATTTTCCTAAAAGTATGGTTAGTTTTTCCAATATCTTTTAATGTGTTAGAATTTCTCCTTAGCCTACTTGTATTTATTTGTTCTATTAGCACATTGCTTTGATATTTAAAAGTGTGTATGTCTTGGTATTTGTTAGGACAGAAGTTCCCTCTTTTTTTTTTCCTTTTAAAAGCTTAGTTATTCTTACACATGTCTTTTTCACTTGAATTTTAGAAATAGCTTATCAAGTTCCATGAAAAATTCCTCTTTTATTTATGACTTATGCCTCTCAGTCTTGGTCACGGTTGCCAAAGATTTATTCATATTATAAACCTTAAGAAAATACATATTTTTCTGGTATATAGTCATAAACCCAAAGATGTTTTTCAAAAGCTTCATGTTTTTCAGTTCAGTTAGATCCTTATTTTTTTCAAGTATTCTATCAAATCCAATTTTAGATTTTCTCTTTATATTTGTTGTGATGAAATGTTTCTAAATGTGGATTGAGTGGGATTTTTAAAAATTTTGTTTTTATTTATCTTTCTTGAGGTTCAGCAGGACTTTAATTTTGAGAATTTGTATCTTGGCTTAGACTCCAGGATACCAGAACTCAGTTATGTAAATTTGTGTGTGTGTACATTTGTATACACACATTTAATCCAAATCCATATTGAATATGAATATAGAACATAAGCACATGAATAATAAATAAACAAACAGATAAGAGAGGAATGTTTTTCATAGCAGATTGGCAAATAATAAATGTAGATGGCATAAATATACTCAGAAAAATCACCATTTGACAACCACTGTAGTAATAGATGTTTTTGTTAAGAACCATCAATAGATAGTAAAATCAATGGGCAAAAATTTTATGAGAAACCTTAACAAAGTGAACAAAGTTAGCATCACCATTAATGAGATATATAGTTAACAACAGCCTCCTGATGGGGTGCACTGAGACTAACAACACTGCTTCTGGGGTGTTCCTGCCAAAAATGTATTTCATCAGCATAACCATAAAGAAGCTTCAGAAAATTCCTAACTGAGAGTTATACTACAAAATAAATGGCCACTACTTTTTAAAAATTATTAGTCATGAAAAACAAAGAAAGGCTGAAGAACTATTTTGAATTAATGGAGAATAAAAACCCATGAAAACCAAATGCAACATTAATTGTGGATTGGATCCTGGACTAGAAAATAAATTCTTATAAAGAATTTAGTAAAACAATGATAAAGCTTGACTAAAATCTGTAGATTAGATAATAGAGCTATACTCATGCAAATTTCCTGATTTGGAAAATTATGAAAAAATCCCCTTGTTTTTAGGGAATACACAAGATAAGGGGCATTATCTTTGCTACTTACTCTCAAATGATTTAGAGAAAAATGTACACACACCGGCACACACACTGGAGAGAGAGAGAGAGAGAGAGAATGATAAACCATGGTGTGAGTATAACATTATTTCAAAACAAATAGTTAAGAGAAATTCTTTAAAATATGCATTATTGAGAAATTAACATGCAACATCTGGGCCCAGTAAATAAAACTATGCAGATTATAAAAGTCCTGTCACAAAGGCATTCCCAGAAGCAGAACTACATGCTGTCCCCTTCTTCTGAATGATAGAGTCAGCAGTAACAATGGCCAGCTTTCAATGATGCTATCTCTACACTGTGTTGGCAGAACAAGGATATAGCTTGAACAAATGCATGGTTCTGGCATTTGCCAAGCTGAAGATAGGCAATAAACAAATGCCATGTAAACAGTCATGCATCTTGGTTCAGTTTACAACAAAAGAGATCTCTAAAAGGCATCAACCCAGGCAGACCCCATGTTGGACTTAAAAGTATGCTTTCCAGAGCCTTGGGCATGGAACAAAATGAAATATTAGGCAAGTGCAATATCTTTTCTTATGGAACTACAGGACACAAAGGAAACATGAGTTTTGCCTCAATATGACCTTCAGGTTAGTGGCAGTGACATTAATGAATTGCATTCTGAAAGAATAGGGCATTGGGAAGTGGGTGCTACCTTTATGGGAAGGCCATGAAGATGAATATTTTCCCTGAATCCAGTGACAAAATGTTTTGCATAAACAGGAAATGGAGTTATTTGAGCTTCCTTATTACTGAAAATGTAGACTTGATTGAAGAAAGATGTTCGATGATTTTTTTTTCTTAGGTTCTGGAAAGGGAACTTATTTTAGCTTGCCTCTTACAGACTTTTTATTGTCCATAAAGGGCTATTAATGTAGGGATTCATGTTTATGAAATCATGCATTTTTCCTTTGATGTTATCTTGCTTTCTTTGCCATGACTATTTTGAAACAACTGAGTTTCAATCTCTAAAGAAAGCTCAGAGCTCTATGGGAAAGAGCGAGTGCTGAGCCAATACTTTGCTCTGAGCTGATTCTTTGTTCTATTGCTTGGGCTTTTCCTCATGCTTCTTCCAATTATGTCTGCAACTGTTAGGTCAGTGCACTCACTCACTTGTTCATTTAATTATCAACCTATATGTTTACAAAATAGGACCACCCCTTTATAAACACTGAAGGGAAAAAAATGCAATATATTATATTTTAGTGGGCCTGCTCATATACATATTACACAATACACACAAGAAATAATAATGTTCTGTTCATTTGTTTCTCATTAATTTCTAAGTAAATTATGCAAACTAAAAGGGGTCAAAACTCAAAGGAGTTTATAAACCTACTATAAATTTACAGGAGGGATAGTAGAAAGAGACCAGAGTGGATAGGAAAGTCATAGAGGAAAGGCCATTAAACGGTATCCTGACAAATAGGTGGAATTCAAGAGTCAGAAAAAAAAGGAAATCATGGTGAGAAAGTCAGCTTAAGTACAGTGTGCCCAGGGAACAGTGACAAGATTGTTCTGAGAGAGACTAATGTGAAAAAAAGTGAGAAAATGTTTATTTTGTAATCTCCACCACACTGAGCTTCATGTTAGTTATATCAAGAGTTCAACACAGTATCCTCTCCTCTCTTCTTCTCTCCTTTCCTCCATTCACTCTCTTTTTCCAATAGATTTCAGAATAGAACACAATATTATTCAGGAATTTATATCATTATTCTGAGGATGTGGGAATTTAGCCTACACTATTTAGGAGATCACTAGCATACCCTCCATTGTCTTTATTGGTTCCTAAATGATCTTATAAAATAGGAGGATTCCATTATTCTTTTAAAGAGGATTTTGGGGCCAGGGTGGGCTTATTTCAAGCAAGATAGCAGGCACTAGTTATACATAAGGTTATTTGATTCAAAATTTTAAAGAACTCCTCACTCCCCTTTCTCTCATCTCTTAAATAGAGAGAAATATTAAAACTCAGACAGTTCTGGGCTCTGAATCAAGGTACATGGTAAACTCATAAGGGAAAAAAATAGGATTGTATGCAAGAGAAGTAGGTCAATTTGCAAAAAAAAGCATTTGCTAATATATCAATTTTAAAAAGAATTTCATTTGCCAAATTGTTGAGAATTTTTGTGTGTTTTTCAGCTCCTATGCAGCATTTACATCTATATTCCTTGTTCTTATTCTTGCCACTTTTTAAAAGACAGAGAGAGAGAAACATTGATGTGAAAGCAACATTGATCAGCTGCCTCCCACATGCCCCCCACTAGGGATCAAGCTCCTAAACCAGGCATGTGTCCTTGACCCAGAATCCAACTGCAACCAACTGAACCACACTGACCAGGGCTTATTCTTGCCATTTTATATGTAAACTAGAGGCCTGGTGCATAAAATTTGTGCACTTGGGGGGGGGTCCCTCAGCCCAGCCTGCACCCTCTCATAGTCTGGGAGCCCTCGAGGAATGTCTGACTGACATCAGGCTGGGGAGGGAAGTGGAAGGTTGGCCAGCTGGGGAGGGACCGCGGGAGGGCTCCAAGGCATGTCAGGCCCATCTCATTCAGTCCCAAATGGCCAGACCCCAGCAGCAAGCTAAACTACTGGTCAGACCCCAAATGGCCAGACCCCAGCAGCAAGCTAAATTACTGGTCAGAGCATTTTCCCCCTGGTGGTCAGTGCACATCATAATGAGTGGTTGAGCAGCCTTAGCATACCATTAGCATATTACACTGTGATTGGTTGAGCAGATGACTGGACACTTAGCATATTAGGCTTTTATTATATAGGATGGGTATTATTTCTTTTTATGCTTTTTAGTCATGTCCTTTTTTGTGTGAATTTGAGTCCTGCTCTCAATTCTGTACCTACCTAAGCCCAAGAGGTTATCAGAAATGTTACACTTGCACAGGGTCAAACACTATATGACACAGCTCTCTTTATGCCAGTGTTTAAAGGAAAGCCCCCTATTACCATAAAAAACAACAACAAAAAACAGAAGCAAATGCAAGGCAGGGCTTCTGAAAGGGGTTGTCTTCAATGTAATTTTTAGAAGGATTGCCTGGACTTTTCCTTTTAGCACCACATATTTTAGGAGTTTATTTAAAATATTACAATTGAAAAATAATTTAAATTCTGGCAAATACAAAATAAGATTGAAATATATTTCTGCTCTAATTTTTAATTACATTTTTAATTTTTTTGCAAAGTTTAAGGCAATAGTTAAAATCTAGTACCCATGGAATACTTAAAGTGAATAATTCATGACTCTGGGGCTGGGCTAAGTGGGAAAGGATCGGGACAAAGTTAGGTGTAGTTATTCTGTTCTGGGACTTGTCAACAATGTGAAACCATTATTTTCTTTCCATAATTGTATCTCCCCTTTGTTTCTGAGAACCGTGGGCCTCAGCCCCCATGCCATCCATTTCTGTGGAATAATTTGCTATTGCTTGCAAGATTTCATTACACTGAAATCCATAGTCCATAAATTAGACTTAATGAAGAAGAGAGTGGGCAGATGACTAAGCTGCTTTTTCTAAATACTTGGAACAGCCTTATTGTGGCAGCATCCAGCCTATTAATCACCAAACTTGGCAGGATTTTAATGTTTCCCTTTATGAGTACCCACATGTATAGGTTTAACTCGAACTTGTAAGCCTAGTCATTGAGAGAGCAGTCAACAAGGCAATCACGCACACCGTGAAGCTACTTTGTTTAGTTTTGTCAACATTAACAAAATGTTGACAAAAACATAATGTTGACAAAACTAAGCAGGTGCAAACATTTTTAAAATAAAACTTTACATTTTTGAACACTCTTAGATTTACAGCATTATTGGGAAGGTAGTACAGAAAGATCCCAAATATTCCAACCACTTCCCCATACTGTCATTAGTAAGATGTTTTATTAGTATAGTTCTTTTGTCACAATTAGTGAACCAATAGTGAGATATTATTCACTAAATGCTTAATTCAGATTTCCTCAGTTTTTCTATAATATCTTCTTCTGTTCCAGGATCCCATCCAAGTCACCACATTGTATTGAGTAGCCATATCTCCTTAGGCTCCATTTGGTTATGACAGTCTATACAGCTTTCCTGTTTTTCATGACCTTGGCAGTTTTAAGGCATTCTGGATAGGTGTTTTGTGGAATGTTTCTCCACTGGAATTTGGTGCTTTTCTCATGACTGGACTGGGATACTGTGTTTTTCGAAGAAAGAACACAGAGGTAAAGTGCCCTTCTCATCAAGTCAGATCAAGGTTACCCACATTAAAAGGTATCACATGACCATTGATGTTAATCTTGGTTCTCTGACTTGAAGTGCTGTTTGTCAGTTTCTCTACTATAAAGTTACTCTTTTTTCCCCCAGTTTTATTAGGAAATTATTGCCATACATCACTGTATAAAGTTTAAGGTGTATAGCATAACTATTTGATTTACATAAATGATTACTATAATAGGTTTAGTTAACATCCATCATCTCATATAGATAAAATAAAAAGGAAAAAATATTCTTGTGATGAGAACTCTTAGGATCCACTCTCTTAACAACTTTCTTAATTCTAGTCATCATTTTGTACATTATATCCCTAGTACTTATTTATCTTATAGTTTATGCCTTTTGACCACTTACTTCCAATTCCTGTTCTACACATTTCATTGATGGGGTTTCTTTTGCTGTGCAGAAGCATTATAGTTTGATATAATATCATTTGTGTATTTTATATTTTCAGCTGTGCTTTCAAAAATAAATCATTACCAAGACCCAGGCCAAATTGCTATTTTCTGTTTTCTTCTAAAATGTTTCAGGTTTGCAGGTCTTACATTTAAGACTTAAATGTAAGACCTGCATTTACATTTTGAGTAAATTTTTGTGAGGGTTGTAAGGTAGGGGTTAAGATTCATTAATTTACATATGAATAATTTTGAAGCACCACTTATTGAAGATACTGGCTTTCCTCTATTGCATATTCTTGGCTCTTTTGTCAAATATTAGTTGACCATATATACTTGCGTTTATTTTTGAGATCTCTATTTTGTTTCATTGTTTTATGCCAGTACCATACTGTTCTAAAGACTATGACATTATAGTATAGCTTAATATCAAGAAGTGTCGATGCCTTCTACTTTGTTCTTCTTTTTGAGAATTTTGTTGGCTATTCAGTGTCTTTTGTGGTTCCATAAAAATTTTAGAAATATTTTTTCCTAAATCTGCAAAAGTGCCATTGGAATATTGATAAGTATGCACTGACTCCAGAGATAGCTTTTGGTAGTTTGACATTTTAGCAATATTAATTCTTCCAATCCATGAATACAGGATACCTTTTCATTTATTTGTATTTTCTTGTATTTATTTCATCAATGTCAAGTTACTCTTCTCCCCTACAGCTTCTATACTGTACTCCTTAGAAAGAAGTCATTCTGTGCAATAAGAAGTAGGGACTTATGGGTATATTTCCTTAAGAGTAGAGCATCTGCATAAATTATTGGGAATTCTTCCGCATGGAAAATTGATTCATTCTCTCACTTTATTTATTTATTTATTTATTTATTTATTTATTTATTTATTTTGCTTTTTGTTAGTGATTTTGTTGTTTAAAATCCTCCCCAGTGTAGTGCTGAATTACTATATTTATTTATTTATTTATTTATTTATTTAATCACTTATATGTATTTATTCAAGAATATTTATTTTATACTTTGGATTTTAATTCAGTATTACTATATTGTGTTGCTCAAATTGTTTTAGCTTTGACTATTGGGAGTTCTTTTATTTGGCTTCTCTATCCCTTCATCTGTGTATTTTTTGTTTTGTTTTTGTTTGTTTGTTTACTTGTTTTTGAGAAGTCCTGTACTTTCTGGAAATACAAGATGATCCAGCTCATGTTGCATATTTCCTGTCCTAATCCAAGAATCAGCCATTTCTCCAAGGAGTCCTGTTTTTATTGTCGTTGTTGCTTTTTATTGGTGAAAGATATTAGAAACCAAGATCTGTTGCTAGGTGTGGCTGTCACTACTGTAGTGTTCATGTATAAACATTTAAAATATGAGTTTCACTCACTCATTTGTGGAATATAATGAACAATATAAACTGATGAACAAAAGTAGATACAAAGACATAGAAGCATTGAACAGACTGTCAAACCTCAGAGGGAAGGCAGGGGAGGGTGTGTGTGTGTGGGGGTAAGATCAACCAAAGAACTTGTATGCATGCAGATAAGCATAACTAATGGACACAGATACGGGGGCGGGGGGGCAAGGGCATGTGCTGGGGGGCAGGAGCAGACAGGGAGAGGTCAATGAAGGAAAAGGAGATGTATGTAATACTTTCAACAATAAAGAATTTAAATTTTAAAAAATCTGAGTTTCATCTGGAATGTCTATGCTAACCTGTTAAAAATGAAAAATTATTGAATAATCACACTTCACAAGTCTACTAATTCTGGGACTATGAGATATTAAAAGCACTTCATTAACATTAATTCCTAGAATTCTTAAAATAGCATGAAAACTTAGTCTAGTTTCAGAAATGGATGACAATAAAAGGAAATTTGAAGTGGTAGTATGGGAAATGTGGGAATCGCTGTTTTGTGTCAATATACAACAAACTGGCTTCCTTAATTACTATGTGAAAAAAACAACTTCCTCTTCATTAAAGGAAAAATAAAAAACTACATTGCATAATGGGATTTGCTTTCTGAACTGTTTCTGGATTGTTTCTTCATTCTAGGGCCCATGGGATGAAACTTTAGGGAGTAAGTGGGTTATGCCATTGGTGTCCTGCCACCACCTTCTCCACCGAGTTCCCCTGCATTTATTCTTTTATTTATTAAATGTTATTTTAATACCTACTATAAGAACATAAAAAGGCTCATGTTTTGGTTATCACTGCTGCACAAGAAGTTATCCTTAACTTAGTGTTAGAAAGCAATAGACATTTAATTGTGCTCACTATTTTGTGTATTGGTTATTGAGGAACTCAACTGAGGCAGGAGTAGGCCATGTTAAGAGCAGGGATTGCCTGAAACCAACTGTTGCTGCTTGAGAAAAGCTGACAGGCACTGGAAACCATGAAGTAGTGCCTTCTTCCTTCCTTCCTCCATCTGTCTCTCATACACTCTCAGGGCCTTCCATTGTCTGATAATAATCAGAAGCAAGATAAGGAAGACTCAAGCCCCAGCATCATGTACCAGAGGACAGAGGATGGGCTTGGAAATGACCCAGTAAAATGCATGAGTAGCTGAAGACTTCTTAAATACCAAAATGTGAATTTTATATATTTTATTTTTATCTATTTTAATTTTTAAAAATAAAAATTTACACTCTCCTAACAGAAGATTCTAAATTTGCATTTTCTTGGTGTCTTAGAATCAGCAGGTTTTTTTTTTTTTACATTGTTTCCCCAGGATCTATTTTCCTCATAACATTCTCTGCTCCTTGAGATGTTACTGATTTGCTTAGTTTTCTTTCCTTTGTCTTTCAAATAGGTTCAAATTATTTATGTCATTGCTGAATTTAAGGCTTGCCTATTTCTACATTTTAATTTTTATATTTTAAACTGATATCATAAAGTAACCATAAGTGGCTAAAATAAATTCCTCAAGCATTTGTTTACATGTCAAATGACTGCTAGTAAATTTCATTGAACATATCATCAGAAACTTAGAGGCTTTGCGTCCAAGTTCTGGGTATCTAAACCTGTTGGACAACTGATTTCTGTTTTGGGATAGTGTTGGTGTGGAAAATGTTTTCAGTATTTCTTTTTTACCTTCTTTTTTTATTATAAAATAAGTTAAACTTTAAAGACAACTGCTTTTTTAAAAAATATATTTTATTGATTTTTTTACAGAGAGGAAGGGAGAGGGATAGAGAGTTAGAAACATCAATGAGAGAGAAACATCAATCAGCTGCCTCCTGCACACCCCCTACTGGGCATGTGCCTACAACCAAGGTACATGCCCTTGACTGGAATTGAACCTGGGACGCTTCAGTCCATAGGCTTACGGTCTATCCACTGAGCCAAACTGGTTAGGGGAAGACTCTTAGTATATACAGCAGAGGGATATTATTGAACCACCAACAGAAGGAAGTGCTGCCATTTGTGACAATATGGATGAACCTGAAAGACATTATGCTAAGTGAAATAAGCCAGACAAGAGGACAAATACCACTTGGAAGAGGAATCTAAAATTGCAAAACTCATTGAAGCAGAGCCTGGAATGGTGATTACCAGGCTGGAGGTCTGTATTAGTGGAGAGACATTAGACAAAGGATACAAAGGTGTATTTATACAAGAGGAAGTCTTGGGGATGCACTGTGCGGCATAGAGCCTGTAGTTAAAAATACTGCACTGTAAACTTAAACATCTGCTAAAAGGGTGCATCTTATGTTAACTTTCTTACTAAAAAATCGTAAGAATAAAATTAGGTAAAATAAGACTTGCAGGTTACACATAGATTTATGGAATATATTATGATGAAAGACAACTGCTTTTGTAATATATGTTTGTGTTATGACATTAGAGTGGGTAGGTGTTTTGAAGAGCTACAATGAAACTTTTTATCTTCTTATTCACCTAGTCTCTAGTGTCTCCAAGTAGCTAATGATTTCAGAGGTGACATGAGAATTTTGCGGGGGAAAGTATCTTGGAGAACAAGTCTCAATGCCTAAGGTCTATCTGCTTTGTACCTGCCATAGCTGAGGCCTGATTATTATTTTTTTTTACTCTCTAGGGTTGCAGAATTACCGTAAAAATATTTATCATATTTATCAATAACCTGTGGATCACTCAGAAGATCATAATGTGATGCTCAGAATGTAACTAATACATTTTTTATCAAATAAAATGCCGTAACTTAGCAGAGGCTATTTAAATACAAAGAAAAATTATTTCTCTTTGATTGGCAGGTTTGATATTTGTGGGATCATCATCCGTCAAATCTTTATCCGCCCCATTAAGGAAGGCCATTCCATTTCAGATGGTTTTAGCTTGGGGATGCCTTCATTAACACAGAAATCTGTCTGGATGACATATTTCTTATCCTACTATCTGAACTTTCTTTTGGAATTACTTATAGAGTATATATCCTCCCCCATATGGATTTCATTGCCTTAAGAAGTTGTCTAAGCATCTTATTGAAGAGTACTGTATTAAACTCAAGAAGTCCTGAGATGGACTGAGAGGGATGCAGAATAGAACTCTGGGAACAAAGGAAAGAAAACTGAGGAAATATTTAGAGATTTAGAAGGATCATAAGAGAGTAACACCACAAGCCAAGGATGGACACTTTCAAGTAAAAGTGAGTGCTTGATTGATAAGTCAAAGAAGATGATAACTGAATGTTAGTTAGTGATCTCTTTCTTCTGAATCTAGACTGATAAAATGTAACAGCTTGGTTTAAGTTCAGGTATATCTAATTCCACAACCTGTGATCTTTCTACCATACCATGCTACTTGTTTTTATGTTAAAAACAAACATACAAACAAACTTGAGGTGCTAAAATGATAAGTCAAATACCTTGACTTATTAAGAAACATATTCATTAATTAAACATATAAGTTTATTCCATGGTTGCTTAGATCTGGCACTGTTCTAGATACTGGGTATAGAAATGTCTCCCTCTGTGGAGCTTCTAGTCTTGTGAAGTTGCTAGCTGGTAATCAAATAGACATATTTAAAAAGTGCTATGAAGGAAAAACAAGACGGGGGTTCTAAAAGGATATAATTGATAGGACCCAACTTTGTGTGAATTTCAATGGTGGAATCATATTTGAGCTGAGATCTCCAGAAAGGTAGCAGTCAGTGAGATGGGATGTGGGGGTGGGGTGGGGGGGAGGTTGGTAACAAGGGGAGACTCACTGGAGAGTGCTAATAACTAGGCTTGTCCAGGAAAGGCCAGCACAGACAGGTTATACAAAAAAAGTCATATTTGAAGGCCTGTGTTTAAGTGTAAGGAGAAGCTTTTATAGGGCAATAATTTTATGTTTAATTCCCAGACTTTATTTCTGAACATGCCTTCCTGAGGCCCTTACCAGTGAACAGCACTGCTTCAAACAGGAGAATCAATAGTATGGCTTCTCATGATAGCAATGTGCAACTATTGGTGCTTTTCCTTCCATTTCACTAAGCCAATTTAAGGCTTACTGGATTTACCTTTGTAACATTAGCATCACGATAGGCATCATTTGGCACAAAAGGACACTGCTGGTATAATTATACCATGTGGACCCAACCATACCAATTCAGTATTAGAGAGAAAAGTAAAATATAGGAGAATTGAAGAGACAATGAGCTTCCTTTGATGTTAACAGTATATCAAGCTGTAAGATACATTTTTCTTTGGAAAAAGTAATGTCAATCTTGTACCAGCAATAAATAGGTTTACAATCACAAACCTAAAAAAAAGCTCTCTTGTAGTCATAAAACTCACCAAATCTGTTTGCCAGATGAGTTTTTGCCTGAAGCACAATGATGCAGCCCAGTTGAATAAGTGTCCTAAATCCCACTCATGGGGGGTGGAGGTTGGGAGCTCCTTTGATAGGCAATGTTTGGATTGTGATTCAAGTATAAAATGACTAAGCTCCCTTCTTTTTATTTTTTCCTGGACTCACCTAGAGTCACTCCCCAAATCTTACTTGGGAAACTCCCATGTTGGTCCTCTTCTCCCTATCTGGAGCAAGTTACTATGCAAGACTATATGTCTCGTGGTTTCATTCACTTTAAGTCCTTCAAATAACTCTTTTCAACTTGATCCTCTTTCTCGTGTTATAATCTTAATTTTCCAGTTGCCTGTGAGATATGCAGTTGGATAATCATCTTTTATAGGCTGAATCGTGCCTCTCTCTATGTTTATATGTTTAAATCCTAACACCCAATACATTCAGAATGTGATTGCATTTTGAGATAGGACATTTAAAGTGGTAATTAATATAAAATAAAATCTTCGTATAGGTGGATTCTAATATAGTGTGACTGGTGTCCTTATTAAAAGAAGAAATTAAGGCACAGATATAATGGGAAGACAACGTGAAGACATCTGGAGAAGAGGGCCATCTGCTTGCTGCAAGCCAAGAAGAGAGGCTTTAAAATAAACAATGCTGTCAATACCTTGATCTTGGCCTTATACTTTCCAGAACTGTGAGAAAATAAATTTCTGTTGCTTAAGCCAACTGGTCTGCTGTTCTTTGTTTTGGCAGCCCAAACAGAATAATACTTACACTTTTCTTTTTTTAAAGTTAGTACATCACCTTCCCTAAAAGTGTTTCCTCTTTCCAAAAAATGAAAATCTCAAGCTCATTGTTTCCTTCATAGAGTCAGTATTTACTGAGAACTTATTAGGTGACAGGCACTGGGGGGTACGAAGATGAATTTGCTATAGTTCCTGCCCTCATAGGTCTCACATTGCACTACACCCCAAGCCAGCTCATCTCTGTCACTGAGACCTTCCTAAAATGAGTGCAAATTTTGTACTCATTGTCCATTTCTTCTTTCAACTTTCACTTCTGGTCATAGATTTATGATCAATGTTGTACAAAAATGTTTTGGCATTTACTCTGACAACCAACTCATCCCTGAAGTACTAATGGCATATTCTTCTAATAGGCTTCTCCCTTTCTCATTCGTTGCTCTCACTCATCTCCTACTCATTCTTTAGGTCCTTGAAAATATAACTTTCATCATATTACCTACACTTCCTTGCTCAAGAACTCTCTCTCATAGGAAAGGTGAAGCTAAAACGTGTGTCAGTCTGAATCACCTAAATAGTAGATAGTATATTTGATATTTCAACATAGGTGGGGTTTCACCCATAAGTGCGCATCTGAGGCCTCCTTCATTAATGAATATTATATTTTTCCACAAAGTTCTTATACTGTCTACTTAGTCAAGAAAGGAGTATTTGAATTTTGAGCTTTTCAAATGTTTGAACTCTGAATTGCTTTGACAACTAAACTTGTCCAGAAGTTCTCTAAAGTTGTGTATATACACATGACCAATCCATATTTCATAAATAATTTAAATCAGTGATAAGAGTATGAGTCTACCACTTTATGCTTCATGGACTTGAACTTCTCTTATGTCATAAACTTACTTCTAAATTAATTTAACTCTAATTTAAATTTCTCTATTGAGATGCACTATGGTGTAGTAGATAGAAGTATGGCTCTGGATCTGGACTTTCTGGGTTCAAATACTGGTACTGATACCTATTAAGCTGACTTACTTGAGCAAGTTATAACCTTTCTGAGCTCTGGTTTCTGATTATAATGTTACACAAATTATAGAATTGTTATGAGATTCAGAGTCAATAAATACAAGTTGCATAGACCAATGATATTCTTCTAAAGAGAATAAGGGATGAATAAAAATGTCCCCCAATTTCATTTGCCTTCTCAAGTTATGCCCTAGTAGACACATCTTATTCCCCATCTCTAACATTCCTGTTTCTTTCAATCCTCACCCTCCACCAACCTCTCAAATGACATCACACTAAATCAAGGAGGTTTGACACACCTGAACAAACAAATTCAGTGGCTATCTAAGAACTGTGGAGAAGTCTGTAAAGAAATCTTCAAAGGATTGTTGTGAGACCTATGGTTTTGCATGTAAATGGGTAACACCCCAAAAATAAATCCATGCTAAAAATGAAGGGCAAACTAGTGCTCAGTGTAGATGAGGGAAATCACAAGAATATAATGCCTTCTTCTGCTTTCAGGAAATACCATACATCCTTCAGATTAACATTAAAGAGTCCCAGTGGCCAGAATGAAACCAATGAAACAATCCTTTCCATTAGACAAAATTTTATATTCCTGACCTAATTTATGTACCACCGGGTATAGTGATAGTCACTCTGTCTGTCTCTCTATTTCTCTCTTATCTGCTAGAGGGCTTTATGTAGAACTGCTCTCTTACCAAAACTAAAAGGAGAAAGACTCATTGAAATAATTCTTGTGTTATCCTTTAGGCTTTGTCATTTTTTTCTCTCTCATTAATTCATTTATTCATTCAGTGGTCATTTTTCTAACTTTGGTCTCTACTTCCTTATCTTTAAAATTAGAAATTCAGATTCAATGGTCTCTAATATGTTGACCAGGTATCACAATCTGTGTTACTAATGGCTTGACATTCTGCCATGAATCATGAAGTTGGGAAGACAATAAATACAATTCAGATAAGAAGCTGTATGATTTTTTAACCAAACTATGTATTTTGCCGCTAATGGAAAATAACATGAAAGAAAATATAGATGTGGTAGTGAGAAAAGGAGAATTACCAAGGGATTCGGTGACAGAAGAGTATACTGGAGCTGAACATTGAAAACCAGAGGTAAGGGAGAAGTAGAGGTAAGGAACATCTTCGGAGAGAGACTGGGTAAGGTGTTGTGTAGAGCTTGGCATGCCTGAGGGATGATGAGGGGGTGGACATGCCAGCTGGTATTCAGATTTCCAATAGAAAACTAGTGGAAAAAGAGGAATATTGAGGCCACATTATGAAGGATTTTAAATACCAGCTGAAAGTATGTGCTCTACTCTGAGGTTACTGCCTCCCAAATTTTCCACAAAAGTATCCCTGAGGCTGGCAAGAATATGTCACTGCTCCTATTCTCATTTGACTGCAAAGGGAAAGTTTTGAAATTATATAACAACTTATATGGATAATTTTACAAATACAATAATGTATATCAATGTTCCATTCTACTCCATAATGTCTATTTTCATGATTATAACAATTCTGACTTTCTTTTATCAAAAATTCCAGAAAATCCAGTTTGTAGGCAAATGGTTTATCGTAGATCTTTAAGTACTTCACACTTAAAAATAACCCTCAACGTAAGAGTATGCCAACTAAAAAGTACTAGCCATGTGCCATGAAAAACCATTGTAAATATTCTGGAGGGAAAAAGAGAGAGAGAGAGAGAGAGACTCACATTATTTCAGGGTATAGCATGGCATAATTTTAAAATGAAACAAGAGGTGCAGGCAAATGCAAACTTTTTAACTTTTAGGGGAACTTTTCTTTTCCTGAACTCTTCCTCACACCTGAGAACAGAAATGTTGAAGACCATCCATTGCTATCATCATTAAAGATCATCTTTTCAAAGAACTTGCACATACATTGTTTCTTTTTTATTTCAGCAAATTCTTCCAAGATTGGCTCAGAGGCCAATAATGGGCTACAAAGCGTTGGCCTCTGGAAAAGTATATGTGTTTTCCTTCTTATTTGAGAACACTATTTCTTTTATTAAAAAGTCAAAAGTTTATTTGAGAAACTTTCTAGTTTGGGAAATATTAAATTTTTCAAGTACAAATCTTCATTCTGCAATAATGCAGCTTTACTTTCTTGGTGGAATAGGAGTACTTTCCATGAATTTATTTGTATGAACAAGGCTAAGAATATTGTAGCTGAGACTCTATGCATGCATGCTGGCAGGTCCTGGTTCCTAGGAGGTGGACAGAGATGCTTTCTGAAAAGGACAGCTGTTCTGGAAGCTGTTGTGAGAAATTCACTATTAAAACAAGGCATCTATGTTGCCTCCCCCACCGCCCCCTGCTTGTGTTTGACATCTTCTAATTACATGTGTCCTGGTGTCTAATACAGCCTATCTTTTCAAGATTTGTAATTGGGGATATAATGGAATATTGTGGAATGTGCATGTTTCTTCCTATTGCTATTGTTTCTTTATCCATCCATTGACCTTCCAAACCAGAAAATTTTACGGGTTGAAACTCTGGATATGAGTCTATGTGGTGGTCATAATGGGGGCTAATTCATCCCATTTGGGACCCATGAAATGTAAGTTGGAAACTAATAAATAGATATTAGAAAAGCTGTGATTTAAATGGGCACTCTGAAAGACTTCCCTGACTCCAAATATCCCGCTCTGTCTACCTGCCAAGAACCTGCCAAAATTACACTGTTCATAAAATTATAGGAGAGTGACATATATAAGAGGTTAGCTTGCTCAAACATATACCTAAGAACACTTTGTCTTGTAATTGCTGACAATTATTCATCTAGCTTTAGCACAAACATAGTTAAGACCTAGGAATTCACCACTTAATGAAGCAATTCCTTCCATAATCACATCGTAATAATTATATTTGTTTTTAACAACTATTGGGCTATGTCAATGGCTGCACACATTTAGATCTATATTCTCTCATTTATTTAATAGTTATTTCAGTTATTTCTAGACACATGTCTGAGTGTTGCACCATAATCTGCCCACATGCAATTCCCATCCTTTGATCCTTTATTATCTGCCTAGAACAGAACATAAAATATGGCTTTCATAAAGTATCTTCATATTAAAGACCACTTACTCTCAAGGTCTCTTAAGCCAATCTGGAGTAGAAAGACAATGCATTAAGGTCAAAGAATTTCCATCCTACTAAGATAAAGAAATGAAAAACTATATATATATATTCGCTTCTTGAAGTTTGAAAAAAAAAGTATAATAACATAGATTACCACCACTGGGAGGCTAGTTAGGAAAATTGCAGTGTATGTATATTATTATTATGTAATATGATGCAACTATTACAAATTATAATGTACTGATACATTTTGACTAGGAAAGATATTCATAGCATACTGACTGAAAGAAGGCACTTATCGAAAATATGTATGATTCTATTTTGAAAAAATATAAACACATATATTTATAAATATGCATGAAGAGGTAGCTAATGGATGGTTAATATTAGTTGTATATGAATGGTGTAATATGACATTTTTTTCTTACTTTTTTCCTTATATTTTCAATGTAAATATTCCCTCTTAAATTTTATGATTTTTCTCTGACAGCCATTATATTGCTTTCCAGAAAAACCAAGAATAAATGGCTTATAAGTGCACAGTTGGTGTTTATGTTTGTTGAACTATGACTTGAAGTCTAAGTCCCTTAAAATCAGACAGAGAGAGAGAGAGAGAAAGAGAGAGAGAGAGAGAGAGAGAGAGAGAGAGAGAAAGTGGTGTGTGTGCGCGCACTTGCATGTGTGTGTGTAAGACAAAAATATTTCCAGGGTGGTCTAAAAGAAGCCATGGAAACAAATTAAGAAAAATGCCAGAGCCAAATATTAAAAATATAACATTTCCAATGAGAAATGCACTGGATGGAGGAACTGAACCACAAGGGAAGTGGCAGGAGTCTATTACTTGAGTCATGTTGAAAAAAACAAACACTATTCTGTTTGTCTTTTCCAGTTTCTGAAAGTTGACCTTTCAGGGTCCCATCTCCATTTCTTCTTTTCATTATGAGAAAATGGAAAAAGGTAAAAAGTATATGCCAGACTTTTCCTGGTGGCTTACGTTAAGGTGAAACATCTCAGTGTTGAAGAGTGACCACTCTGTGACTTATCTTTCCACAGCACAGACTTTTCTCTCAGGCAAACTTGTTCATTGTAAAATCCTATCCTGGGGCCTTTGCATCTGGCTGGGCCCCAGCCCCTTAGGTGCATCATGGAAAATGAGAGCTTGGGTTAGCGACACGTGGGCTGTATTTAAACAGTATGTTATGGCCTCCTGGCTGTGTGTAGGTTTTGATAAGGTCACAACACATCTGGTTTGCTTCTAACCTCACAGTCTGAGCAGGAAATAAGATGCTGGTTTACTAACCAGTTAGAAGGGGGTTGTGAGACTGTCTTCTACAATGAGTGCAAAGACTATTTTAGCATTTCTTCATTCTCCCTCTCATTATTGTAAGCTGATTTTTAAACTTATCATTTTAATACACAAACATAAAGCCAGAAGTTAGATTACAGCAGTGGAGCTATTATCAGGCACCCTACAAGATCATCTATCAAAACATATAGCCTCTCAACCTCAGATTCAAAATTTTTCTATGCCCGAGAATCCCATCCTAAAATAAACCCTTGCTGGTGAGCCTACTGTTTCTGTATCTGTGATCTATTTCACATCTTCTAGTTTATTCTTGTCTCTGCTCATTTCTTACTGTGATCTATATCCAGCACCTTCATTTACATGTCCTCTGCTCTACCTTTAACTGCTATATTCTGATTTTCACCCTACACTCCATTGAAATGCTCCATCAAGGGAACTTATTCTCAAATTTCATGTTCTTGACATCAGTGAAAGGTCTGAGTTTAGTATCCAGCTACTTCTTAAAACTCTTCTATCTCTGTTTTCATAGCATTTCATGTTCTGTTTCTTCTCCTACTTCTCTTCCTATACCTTCACACTGCTTTCATGGCACATTTTTCTCTTTCACTAAAAATCTTTCTTGTTCCCTCTGCTCTTCTCTCAGTCTGGTTCCCTTGGATAATTAGTCACTATTAACATTTTTACATAGTGACAACCTTTATCTCTAATACTACCTACTAAATAATTCTAGTTGGACGTCCCATGGTCATCATGAACTTCACAGGTTCAAATCAGACTGGTCTTTCTCATCCAAATCTAAATGCAAATGACAAACACATTCCCAATGGTCTTTCTCTGTCCAACATAGTCTCAATCTTGGAGGCTGGAAGCTTTGCAATTATGCTCTATTCTTCCATTTCCTCATCCTATATAATAGAGAGGTATTATGCAAATTGCTTGTCACACCCTCACACAAGATGGCCACTTCATGTGGTCACAAGATGGCCACCACAAGATGGCCGGCAAGGGAGAGCAGCTGGGGGAGAACAGGCCAGCAGGGGAGGGTAGTTGGGAGGGAGCAGGCCTGAAGGGGAGGTCAGTTAGTGATGACCAGGCTGGCAGGGGAGAGCAGTTGGAGACAACCAGGCTGGCAGGGGAGGGCAGTTGGGGGCAATAGGGCTGGCAGGGGAGCAGTTAGGTATCAATCAGGCTGGTAAAGGAGTAATTAGGGGATGATCAGGCTGGCAGGCAGAAGTGGTTAGGGGGCAATCAAGCAGGCAGGCAGGCAGGCAGGCAGGCAAGTGGTTGGGAGCCAGCAGTCCCAGATTGTGAGAGAGATGTCTGACTGCCCATAGGGATCGGGCCTAAACCGGCAGTTGGACATCCCCTAAGGGGTCCCAGATTGGACAGGGTTCAGGCTGGGCTGAGGGACACCCCAGATTGCTAGAGGGATGTCTGACTGCCAGGTTAGGCCCAATCCCCAGGGGTCGGGCCTAAGATGGCAGGCAGACATCCCCCGATGGGTCCCGGACTGTGAGAGGGTACAGGCTGGGCGAGGGGGGGGGCCCCCCCCCCCCAGTGCCCAAATTTTTTGCACTGAGCCTCTAGTATGTTCAAGTTTCTGGAAAAGTTGTCCTCTTTTTTTTTTTTTTTTAATTCTGAATTACCTTTCAAGTTTATTTCCCTGCACATCACTCTTTAAACAGTATGTTATGGCCTCCTGGCTGTGTGTAGGTTACTCCTGTGTGTAGGTTACTGCTGTGTTGTGTTACTCCAAATGTGCCTAAACACACAATTCAATGGGTACACTGCTATTAAACTACATCTCTTGAAGTACTACATATATTGGATTATTCCATTTCTCAAGAACATACTAATGACTTGCTATTGATAAGTGAAAATGCTACATTTTCAGTCTAGTTTTTACGACTCTCCAAAATTCAATTCTGTCCAATTTTTCTTCTTTTAACCCACTACCTCACCACAGACATCAAAGTGGTCCAATCTTTTTGGTTAGTTTCCTCTATCCCTTTTTGCTTCTGAGACTCCCAGCAGTTGGCAACCGGCGGTCCGTGGACCACTGGTGGTCCATGAGGTCCAAAAGCTTGGTGACCAAAGCTGGGGGCACCTTCTGTAGTAGGAAGGACTGAGTCCAAACAGAGACTACCTTTTCCATGATTTTTTTCAGGGCTTTAAGTGTCTTTAAACTCAATAACCACAATGGGAAGGAATTTTACTTTTGAACTGTGGAAAAGAATTTTAAGGGGAAATAAAGTGCTTTCATCTTTTTGCCTGAAGCACTCATGTATAAATCACTGCAGAAATTTCATATGAATAAAGCATTTCCTTCCTCACATCTGAATTCACATTGACTTTAAAATGAAACTAACAGTAGTAAATGTGAGTTGTTGGGGGCAGGGGGATCCAATTCAAAGGCGTTTAATAATAATGTCCTAACTCATTTATATTCTCAGTAGGGAATGAGTATAATAAACATTCTTTTCTGTTTTTATCCTTGAAACTATTCTCCATTGCTAGTTCAATCTCAAGGGGACTTTATGCACATATGTACAGGGGAACTTTGTGTTTAGTAACCAAATATAATGCCAAACTTTAGTAGCCTGCTTAAGTTTTTTATAAGCATTCTACGTTATTGTAATAACTGAGGAAAAATTGAAAACTTACTTAGCTTTGGAAAGCAAGACTGATAAAAATATGGTAAATATTTTAAAGCTAGACATATTAAGGTTATTTCACAAGTTGCAAATAGTTTTGAAATTGCATTCATTGAACTTTAAAATTTCCTGTAAATGATTAAAGTCTCTTTTTAGAAGATAATAATTACTTATTAAGAACACTTTTGACTCACAAATTCATCTGAGATGGTAAATAAGAATGTTTTGCAAAGTGAAGCACCATAGTCTAGGCAATCTTTCACAATTTTCTTTCCTAGTTAAATTGTTTCATAAAATATTGCCAGCTAACATACACCACTTTTCCACAATCCTGAGAATATCTGAAATAAAGTATAAACATTTCTACCTCATAGTCCTAGAATGAAGATTGCATAGCAGAAAATAGCATATAGAACATTCAAATATTAAATTGACAGAATCATGGGTAATATTATCCACCATACCCTTATCCACTCTTCACCTTCCCCAGGTATTTAATTATGAAATACACTAGAGGCCCAGTGCATGAAATTCGGGAGCGGGACTAAGCCGGCAGTCGGACATCCTTCATGCTGCTGCGGAGGTGGGAGAGGCTCCTGCCACCACCGCTGTACTCACCAGCTGTGAGCCTCTCTTCTGGCTCAGCGGCCACTGACCAATAGGGGGCAGCTCCTGCATTGAACATCTGCTCCCTAGTGGTCAGTGTGTGTCATAGCAACCGGTCATTCCACCCTTAGGTAGATTTGCATTTTAGCCGTTTATTATATAGAATAAACATACAAAAGAATCAATAAAATATTTATGTATACTTATAAAAATAAAGGCCTCATGGGAGTGAGCAGGGTGGAGGGAGGCAAGTGGGGAGAAAATGAGGAACATTGGTAATAGAGTCAACAATAAAAAAAAAGAATAAACAATAAAATAAATGTCTATGAATCAACCACCAGATCAAGAAATTAAATACTGCCAGAACCTTAGAAGTCCCCTTGGGTCCTTCTCCTTCATTCTTCTGAGCTGGGATATGATACCTTAGAGTGAGTGCATTTGCTTCCTCAGGACCCTTCTCCATATGATTACTTTAAGATGGCCTGATAAACCTTTTATTTGCATCCCCAACTAACCTGCATCTCTCTTCCTGCACTGCCCACCCCCCATGTGCTCAGAGTAAATAGTTCACAATCTGCCTTTTAGAAATCCAACCCCACCTGTTTTGCACCCATCAGTTAGGATTCCAGGATGTAGATAACACACTCAAATTGGCAGAATATTTTTTTATTTTTGCAAAAGAAGAAGCAGGATTTAGAAAAATCAATAGCAACAGAGGAGAACCCTTGTACTCCAGGTCTGAAGCTGCTGGAGCTCAGAATTAAAGAGCATGGGGCAGCCTGAAATGGTGTGTGGCCACATGCGGAGACCCATGGGAGTACATACTCTAACTCACCCTCCATTTTTCCTCTGACCTTCTGATGCCCACTCCTCACCACAATGAAGAATCCAAGGAGGAAATGGAGTAAAGGAATCCATTCATGAATTTATGGATAGACCTCTTGGGCCATTAAGCATGTGGAGATAAGAGGGATTATATCTGCAGGAGTAAATGATGGCATCCACCACAGCTCCCATGGCCCCAGGACCAGAGAGCTTCAGAAAACATCCATGGTGCCCTAGCCCTAGTGTCTTTAAAAGGACAAAGGACTTTCCGATCTCTTCTCCACACTTATTTTCCTGTGAGGTTTGTCTTAATTTAAGATTTGATTGCCATCTCTTTGGGGATTCTCAAAGGTCCCCTATGAACATTGTTCTGTAATTGGAGCCTCTGAACACCAACCTTCTACATGACAACTTTTACACATATACTTGGTCAAATATAATTTATTTTTCAAGGTTCAAATAAAATAATATTATTTTCTGGTCAACTTCCCTAATAAGATGCTCCCAGACATTTCTTCTCCTTTCAACTCTTTTTATACATATAAACCATACCTTGTTCTCCAAACTTTTTTATCACAGAGCCCTATGAAGGAAAAAAAAATAGAGCAAAATTCTCCAGTTTCTTCAGTCTGTCTTTACTTATATATTATATGCATGTGCAATAGTCATATATGTAATTATAAGTCAGATAAATGGAAATTAAAATAATCTATCTATACATATAAAAGCCTAAGCAACCATCCAACTGTTTGACCATCTGACCATTTGACTGTCCAACTGGTAACTATGACACACAATGACCACAGGGGGCAGACGCTCAATGCAGGAGCTGCCGAGCTGCGGTGACTTGGCAGTTGCAATTCTCGGGTAGCGCACCCGGTACCAGAGAGGAGGGAGCCCGATTCCCAGGTGCATTACCTGAGAGCTGCCCTCTCACAATTTGGGACACCTTGGGGGATGTCAGAGAGGGTTTTGGTCCAATCCCCACAACCCAAGCCGAGGGACCCCACCAGTGCACGAATCCTTGCACCAGGCCTCTAATAAATAAATATGAATAAAACTTCAAACATTTCTTTTACTCACTTCAATGAGTTTACCCCACTTTGGAGATTCTGGATCTTTCCTCTATCTACTATTTATTTCAAGTTTTTGTGTATTCATGATATATAGAGCTCCTTTTAAAATGTAAAGTTCTTCACCACCCTATTGTCTGTGTCCATGGGTTATGCATATATGCATACAAGTTCTTGGGTGGGGGGATGGGCTAGAAGCAGTCAATGGGGGAGGAAGGGGGACATATGTAATACTTTCAAAAATAAAGATTTAAAAAATTTTTCTTATAGAAAAAATTAAAATATAAAGTTTTATGCTATTATACCCAACTCTTTTTAAAAGGTGTTTTTAATTATGCTAAGTGAAATAAGCCAGTGGGAGAAAGATAAATATCACATGATCTCACTCATATGTGGGATATAATGAACAACATAAACTGATGAACAAAAATAGATCCAGAGACAAAGAAACACTGAACAGACCGTCCAAACTCAGAGAGAAGGCAGGGGTGGGGGAGGTAAAAGATGAACTAAAGGACTTGTATGTATGCATATTAGCATAATCAATGGAAAGGGACACTGGAGCAGTGGCGGCTTTCCTGGGGGGCAGGAGTGGCGGGGATAGTGTTAATCGGGGGGGAAAAGGAGACATATAAAAAAGTTTTTATTTATTTTTAGAAAGGAAGGGAGATGGAGAGAGAAATAGAAACATTGATGAGAAAGAAACACCTACATCAATCTGCTGCCACCTGCAAGCCTCCTGCTGGGGATCAAGCCTGAAATCTGGGCATGTGCCCTGACCAGAAATCAAACTGGTGACCTCTTGGTACATGGGTTGACACTCAACCACTGAGCCATACTGGCCTGAGAGCCCAACTCTTTTTTTTAATGAAACAGACTAGCAGTATCAGTAGGTGATAAGGTTACTAAGTTTTTGTGTGTGATTGAAGTTTTTGTTTCGTGTGTGTGTGTGTGTGTGTGTGTGTGTGTGTGTGTGTGTTGCACATGCATTCAACTCTACTTGAGTGTACTGGGTTGCTTTGTAAAACTTAACTTATTATCGTGGGTGTTAATGGATTGATGAGAAATATTTCAAGCTCATGGATTTTGGGGCTTACCTTGTTTTTATATCATCTTTATTTAAAGAAGATGCCAGATCCAATTACCTAGTTTTTGGCCTTAATTGTTTCAAGTGTAAAATGTTACTGAATTGTCTGTCCCAAGGAAGGAGGCCAGAAGAGAAACTCTGTTGAGATTCCTTCTCAAAGGCCAATTAAATTAATCCTCCCCATTTGTACCCATCTATGGTAAAGCAAGTCCCATTTTTGTGTCACTCATCCGCTGAGTCAGACTCCAGCTAGGGTAAATAAGTGAACCATAACACTCCTTACATCTTATAATTGCAGCAGAACACTTTTCAAATATCTTTATTTTTACTTAATAGGATGCAAAACCATCATCTAACCCACTGTGACAAAGGGATAAAAATGCTAATGTAATCTTTTAAGTCTGTTATTGCTTCTCTGGGAGGAAAATGAGGAAAATTGAACCTATAGTGATACAGGCAAATCTAAGACATGTTGACAGGAGTTCATTTTCCTTGGTTGGCACCAATGATACTGACTGTAAACAGCATATGCTAAACATCTGGAGTGTCTGGCTTACCTTCCATCTTCATTTTTTTTCTTCCAAAAAAATGAGTTAACCAGTTTTCCCATAGAAGTTACTTCTTAATAGCTGTTATACATAACTAACACAGAATTCAAGTACACATTTTAAACTTTGACTTAATGTATAGAAATATGTTAGAGTTAGCCCCTTTACTCTTTTGCTTATAAATCTGAAAATTGAAAAATATGCAATATGCCTAGCATTCTTCTTTACTTTCCTAAATTATTTGGTTTCCTAATGAGTCTCAGAAGTTTTATTTTGAAATGAACACACCTTCACATCTTCACTTTTCTCATCTGTAAAAAGCAGTGGGAAAATTTATGTGAAAAGCTCTCCCTGCCTCACAGTTATTCTGATACACAATACTAAAATAACATCAATAAATGTAGTTAAATTTATTGAACCCTATTGTATAATAAAGAATTTGACGTGTCTTTATCCCTGGTTCCATAGGCAGAGACACTAAGTCTTTGAAAGTTTTAAAGTGATGGAAGTATCTTTGTTATTATTCATAGTTAACCCCTGGGATCACAAGTGATTTTATGCTAATGAGGTGACTGCTGGGAAAGCCCTAAATAATTTCAATATGGGGCCTGGCTAGGCTGGAAAACTCAATCTTGTGATTACAGGGTTGAAGTTTTGAGCCATATTAGGTCTGCCTGACCTCCAGACTTCTGAGGAGAGAAGGGGATAAAGAGATTGAGTTGAATCGCAAGGCCAATGATTCAATCAGTTTTGCATTCATAATAAAAGGCAATAAAACTCTAGTCATCAAAGCTTGATGGCACTTCCTGATGGGTGGAATCAAAATCAAATCAGAACTCATGGAGAACTACCACAGAGAAATTTCTCTGATAATTCAAGAAGATAAAAAAGTATGTTAAAAAGTTTGAAATAAGAGAAGTTCTAATTTTTTTCAGCAATGAAAAAATCACCCTTGTCTCTGTTGCCTGATCCTTTTTCCTGAGCTGAGACCCGCTCTGTCTTAGCATTGCCAACTCAAGTCATGTCAGCAGGAGAAACTTAGTGACCATGAAACCATTTTCCAATAAAACCTTTTAATCTTAAAACTTACTTTGATGTGAGAACAAGACTCTGTGATCTATAAATTATACGTAAATGATAAAGAGAACATGCAAATTGAAAAATTGGAAACGAAAAGGTCACATACTGCCAAAACATTCTCTACATTAAAAATGAAATCACCATTTTGTTTCTAGGTTGAGAGAAGTTGTATCCTGAGATTTGACCTGGTTATTATTCAGATGACTGTGTTTTACATTTAAAGTCCTTGAATAAAGGCATTTTGTAATGAAATAAAGAAAATGATTGAAAATTATTGTAATTGAGCTTGCTGGTGATTCTTGTTGCATTCAAGGAGCTCTGACAGATAACTCTGGCTTCATCCACAAGACCCATCAGAGGGACAGTGGAAGATTTCATAAGAGCTGACTGATCTCAAAATGACAGATGAGAGTCAAATTTCACTCAGAAGTAGCATCACAAAAAATAACCAAGATACCAAAAAAAAAAAGATTAAATCCATCAACTTTTACAAGATTTAAAGGTTAGCTCATTGAACCTGAAGAAATAAACAAGAGCATACTAAACAAAAATATAACTTGGTGAAAAGGGAAATAGTAACTTAAGTAAATTTAAAGTTATCAAATAACTTGACTTTCAGCAAAAATAATTGCCAAGTGCAAATTGCTGTTTGGAACAGCTGAGTTGGAAAACAAATTATGCAATGAAAAACGGATGAACATGAGCAACAAGCTCAGTTGCTTGCTGTGTGATATCCCTATACTACAGCTTTACCAAGTAAACTATGCCCTAGAGCATTAAACCAGTGTGTGCTTACTATAACAGTTATAGATCTCACAAATTCAGAACAACTAGTAGAAAATCCTAGCTTAAGTTTAAATTACAGAATTGTTAAACTGTGTAACCTGCATCAGACTACCTATGCTAGTGTATGGGTTTTTTGGTTTTTGATTTTTGTGTGTGTTTGTTTTGTTTTAAGCATACTATAGCATATAGAGAGCATACCATATGCTCTCTAGCTGAGAAATTCTTCATCAGAAATGTTATAGGATTGAAAACATTAATTTCTATTTTTTGTCTGACCCATTTCATCATTCTTTAATTTGGACATAGCATCTTTGTTGCCCATAAATAGATTCTACAATGTAAGTAAACAGCTTATCATTTTAACTAATTGCAGGCATTTCTACATTAAATTTTAATTTCCTTATTTATTTGCTTTGCAAACATTATGTTAATAACTAATGAAGATTTGCCAAGTTTTCTTCTTAGATATTGTTTCATCATGCCCCTGAGCATCTCTGTTTCCTAGTTGATCAAGCTCGAACACCTCTCTTAGTGTAGCATCACCTAAATAACTGATTTAAAAGGCCACTAGTTCTCCTTGTATGTATATATGCATAACCCATGGATACAGAAATAGGGTTGTGAAGGACTGGGGTAAGGGGTAGGGGCTGGCTAGAAGGGATCAATGCAACAATAAAGATTTAAAATAAAATAAAATAAAAGGCCACTAGCTCTTTGCAAATCCTCTTTTTTCCAGTTAAGTTTTTAATTTACTCTTCCTTGCCAACATGTATTTAGTTTTGATTCTAAGCTTTTGCATACCCTTATTCTTACTGGCATTGCTTTTTTCCCCCTCCTAATTTAAAATCTACAAACATTTTAAACCCTGAAGTCACTTATCACCTTCTGAGCAAATTCTTTACTGACTATAGACCATGCAACTTCTCTTTGCATCTTCTGTGGTTTTGTTCAACTTCATCTGGCAACATGTGAGGAAATATGTTTGTTCTAAGCCATGTTATTCTCAAGTTGATTGTCTTACTGTTTTCATCCCTTTAAGGCAGACACCATGTCCTAACCTTTTTTTGCCCTTCCCCCACCCCATGTAAATCGATGAGAATAGTACTGAGTACATGATACTATAAATGATTGACAATTTATATTGTTAATATGATGAAATAAATAATTGACAATTAACATAGGGTTTTCCCATTATGGTGCAAATGCTGAGACCAAGTCTTCTTGAGAATAAAGGTGAGCTTGGGAGATGTTCCCATGACAACCTGGCTGCATTGTCCCAGGTGGAGCAAAAGATGCGCACATGCATACAAACAAAATGCTACCCAGTGTCCAAACAATAGAAGAGGAAAGAATTATGTCCCCAAGTTCCAATGACATGATTTATAGAGGCCACCTGAAACTTGGCACACGTGTGTCTGGGAGAGTGGCACCAAGGCTCCAGCAGAACAATAAAGCGCCTGCCTCCCTTAAGCCCCAGAGAGGGAAATACAGGATTTCCCCTTGCCGTCAGGACAGTGAGTCAGCGTCGCCTGCACTAAACAATGGATGGATACGCAGCAACTTAGACATCTTTCATCTTTATCCTTTTTTAGCAAAGCTTCTGCCACATTTTCATGGGTAGGATCCCTGACGCCTCACCCTCGGCTCCTCTTCACCATCATTTGTTAAACAGGAAATCTGCAACATTCTTTTCAGTAATGGGTAAGGGTCTGCTGTTACCAAAATTAAGGCAGAGAGGCAAACAGTTTTAAGTCAGGCTGGTCTTTCAGAAGATGGGTAGAATCATTGAGGATATGTAAACTAATACCTGGAGGAGAGACTAATTTATTTTTCCTAAATGATTTAAATATTATCAAGAGACCAACCAGGCCCTGGATCACTTAAATTCTATTTACAAAGGGCATAGACAAAATTATTAAGAATCAAGTATCTTACCCTAAACTTGGAAACTCCGTCGTCTAAAAAAGAAAGTGTGCCATGCCATAGTTTTCAGCATTAATTGTTCTATGTTAAACCTGAAATACAAAAGAAAACTGTTTCTTGAATGCATCCTTCTATTGACTAGATGCCATTATCCCCAGAATGATTATATAATTCCACAAATCAGAGCAATGTAAAGTCCTACATCCTATGTTATAGCCTGGCACTTTTACTAGCTGTACCAGTTAATAATATGGATTAACATTAACTGGTTAAAAATTCGGATTGACTGTTAACCAGTTAATAATACGGATTAACTATTACCGGTTAATAATACAAATTTTGTAATCAAAGGAAGCATAATAATTTCAAGAGAAACATCAAAAGTGCTTTATTCAAAGTAATGTTCATCGCTAGCTACACATTTCTCCCATCTTTCAGGTAATTTGTGGATACCATTCCAATAGAACTTTTCTTGTTTTGAGGCAGACATTCAGAGATGCAATTTTCCACTTCTTTGTTAGTTTTGAAGTGCTGCTCAGAAAGTGCATGTGCCATGGAAAACAAGTGGTAATCTGAAGGAGCAAGGGTAGGTTAATACTTCCCAGGCAAGATCTTTTAATGTGTCTTTAACTGGTTTTGAAGTGTGTGATGGTGTGGCATCATGAAGCAAAATTACTTTGCCGTGTCTTCTGGCCCATTCTGGTCATTTTATGATCAAAGCATGGTTCAAATTGATTATTTGTTGTTGGTAGCGATCAGTATTAACGGTTTCACCTGGTTTTAGAAGCTCATAATACACCACACCCTCCTGATCCCACCAAACACAGAGCACTATCCTCTTTCCGAAGCAATTTGGCCTTGCAGTCGATGTTGATGGTTGACTTAGATCAACCCATGATTTTGGCGTTTTCATCGCCAGTCACAATTTGATGCAAAAAGACTTTCTTTTTTGCCATTGAAGCAACATTTTACTGATGACTTTTTGGTTTTCCATTTGTATTTCGTTCAGTTGATGTGGCACCCATTTTCCTTCCTTTAAAATCTTTCCCATTGCTTGTAAATGATCAGAAATTGTTTGCTGAGCAACGTTTAATCTTTCTGCAAGTTGTTTTTGAGTTTGACACACATCTTCATCCAATAATGCTTGTAATTGTTGGTCTTCAAACTTTTTTGGTTGACCTGGACGTTCTTTGTCTTTCACATCGAAATCATCACTTTTAAAGTGTTTAAACCAGCGTTCACAAGTATCTTGAGATGGAGCGTGTTCACCATAAGCTTCCCAAAGTATTCAGCAGCACTTTTTTTCAAAATAAAGTAATGAATTAAAACTTCCCGCAATTGCTCTTTTTTTGGCATGAAATTCAATATTTTTAAGCATAAAAATATCTATGATGTTAACACCTTCAGAAAATTTGACATATGAAGTTTTGAAGCTTGTTGTCAATACAACAAGATAGCATACATATCAAATCGCATATATATAAACATATGTGTAACTCCATCTATTGAAAAAAATCCACTTTATCAACCGGTACACCTAGCATTTCCTAAGGTTGAAAGTCTTGACTATATTCCACAGGGACCTACCAGATACTCCTGAGCTCCAGTTAGGGGTATGATCTTGGTCTGTCAGTTAGGAATTGAATTTGGCTGGTAGGAGCAGAAATCCCAAACTCAATGCTTAAACAACTTAGGGTTTACTTATTTTTTCATTGGAGGCAGGCAGTCCAGCCTTCACAATTTCATCAGGGAGTCAGTCTCCTTTTAGCTTGGTGCTCTTCTTTTCTTAGGGTGTAACCCTTCTCCTCACACTCTCTCACTGTCCCCAGCACCATCATGTAGGGAAAATGGGAAGGAAAACACTATGACAGCTATATTAGTTCCCTTTACTTATTTATTTCTTTATGTTTACAATTTTTTAAATATATTTTTATTGATTTCAGAGAGGAAGGGAGAGGGGAGAGAGAGAGAGAAGCATCAATGATGAAAGAGAATCACCGATCGGCTGCCTCCTGCAAGTCCCCTATTGGGGATCAAACCCACAATCCGGGCATGTGCCCTTGACCGGAATCAAACCCTGGAGCCTTCAGTCCACGGATGCTCTATCCACTGAGCCAAACCAGCTAGAGCTATATCAGTTCCCTTTAAAGAGCTTTCCCAAAAGTCCCACTTAGTCACTTTCACTTAGCCCTAATTTGCCAGAACTCAGTCACTTGGTCACATTTTACTACAAACAAAGCTTAGAGTGTGCTATTTTAGCTTGGAAGGAAACAGGGAGAATATGTATTTTGCAGGTTAAATAGTCTCTACTACAAGGGAAAGTGCCACTGCAACGCCTGCAATTGGTCAGATGCCTGCCTAGACAAAGTAGTCTTAAAAAGTCCTCTGTTTCCCCATTGATTACTGCTTATGTCAAAACTGGGGTGAAAATGTTAGTATTGAACATCATATACTACTTTATGGGTCTTATTCTTAAGTTTTGTAATAATTCTTCATTTATGTAACACCTTAATAATCCTTTCAACAACAAAATTCTTTTAGTATCCAATAAGTATACAAATCTGCATTACAGTGTGTTTCTCGGTTGTTTTGAGTTCATTGTTTTCTACTGCTTTCTTTAGGATTTTCAGCAGCATTTGGTTACAAATTGCTTGGCCTCGCTATAATGAGCTCCTTCAAAGGAAGTTCTGCACTGAAACTTACTAGGATTCTTCAAGATGTTCCTCTGGGGACAGTTCTATCTCTTCGGATTCTTTCGGCCTTACCCAAAGGCAAGATCCAGATTCCCTGTAGTATTACCCAGTTAGGTGATCATTATTTTTCTTTCAGAAGTGGCATCTGCGGTTCACATTAGCCCAGGGACACTTCAATCATCACTAAAATAGCATGGAGCATGATGTTCCTCAAGAGACTTCATTGCTGTTTTACTTGTCAAGTCACCATTTTATATTCTCCATTTATGTCATTGGGTTTCAAACAATAGAGACTATTTTTTCATAATTCTCATTGCTTTGCAAAATAGTTATGCCTCTCACTCATCATGCACTTAATGGGAAAACACACTGGGAAATGTCTTAGAAACTATTTTTTCCCCTTTTCCTCTTGAACCTACGCTGATGCATAATAGACTCAATTATAGACATGGAACATTTAATTGGATTCACTTTAAGAAGTCCCAATTTTTCCCTTGATACATGTACAGTTAATCCTCATTATTCGTGGATTCTGTATTTGTGAATTTGCCAACTTACAAAATCAATATTGATGCCAATTTCATAGCCATTTGCAGACATGTGTTGTGTTTCTCCAGACACATATGTACCTAGCTGGGGTGGAACAAGAAGACACCTCTGCCTTTTTATTCCAGCCCTCGCATTATAAACAAGTGTACTTTTGTGTGTTTTATTTAGTGCCACATTTTTGGTGCTTTTTTTGGTGATTTTGCTGTTTAAAATGGCTTCCAGATGTAGTGCTGAGTGTTATCCAGTACGATTTCCCTTGGGAAGAAAACATGTGCTAGATAAGTTTTGTCCAGGCATGAGTTACAGTACTGTTGGCTGTGAGTTCAATGTTAATGATCAACAATGCATATTAAACAAGAAGTCTTTGAGTATAAACACACAAAAAACAAGGTATGTGTTGATTGGTTGATGAAAATGTTGTGAGCAGAGGCCCTCAGGAACCTGACAATGTATTTCTCCCTGGAGTGATGGTCAGTAGTCACTAACTCTGAGTTCATGGTGACTTCACAGAACACAACTACCACAGGCAATGAGAATCAACTGTGTTCTGTTCCAACTGACCCTTATGGTGGATCTTTCTCTCCACAGCAAAACCAGAGTTTTTAGGCCTTTATAGTTCTTGCTTCCCTATCTCATGGTTTACATGTTGTTGAACTCTCAAGGTCATTATTCTCGGTTATAGAAAGGGAGCTGAGAAAGTAACATTAAAAAAAGAGAGATTTTTTTTTCCAATCTCTCTTTTTTGAATAAGAAGAAAAAGTAGTGAAAGTATGTAATTTTGTGCTCCACTATTGAGTCTTGGACACTATATATTTTTCATTGCTTCATTTTTCCAACCATTATCTACATGGAACTGATTTTCAGAGAAAACCCAAGTCATTGTCTAATAGCATGCTTAGATGCACTCTGTTGGTCAAGGACTTCCAATAGTTTTAGCTGATGGTATCCCTTGAAGCAGATAACCATAGTAAATGTCTTCTTTATTTATCACACAAAGACAGACACACACAGGGTTCTGTCCATTTAAGAGGATTTCTATTCAATATCATTAATTCATTTAATAAGCATGTATCTAGTATTTATTGTGGACTTTGTAAATAATTGTGATAAATAAGTAGACGACTGAGATTCAGATAGGTCCTCAGGCAACTTAGGGATATAATCAAAAGAATAGACAGTGCTATGTGCTTATTCTTGACCCTCTTTACATTATTGCTTCTTGACTACATAAAGCTAAAGGCCTGTGAGGCAGAAATGTGTGCAAAATGACAAAGAGAGGGGTGTGTGTTTGCATATATAAGGCAAGAACTGTATGAAGGTTCACAATTGCCGTTTTCTTCAGCTGTAATTGGGAGTTTTTTCATGTTGCCTTGTGAATACTTTTAAAATGTCACAAGTTTCAGCTTTGCTTCTAAGGTTGGTAAAACTCTGTAATTTGCTTAAAGTCACTTGCAATTTATCTTGTCATGTACTGCACTATTAGGAACTCAAGAGCTGGCACTGAATTTATGGGAAGTATCAGACTATTAACTCTCCATGAGAATCTAAAATTCATTATATTCTTTTCTTCCTGGTTTTGCATAATGTGATTAACTTATGCTTGTATATGATAAGGAGAAGCTGAGGGCTGGTTGGCAAGACTGAAGCCCCTGGTTTGTGCTATTCACTGGATGAGTCCTGTTTCTTCTGAGTTCTTCCCCCACCCCCACCCCGTCTTCCTCATTGTATGTGAAACTGTGCAATGAAAATAAGCCCTTAGAGCTTGTTTCCTTGAAAAATCATTGAACAACACCTGCATTTAATTCAAGATTTCCTTACCAATTCTAAAAAGTAAGATTTCCCAGGGGAGAGAAAGAGAGAAAGAACAGAAAAGAGTTCACCAGCTATTAGACAGGGAGACAGAGAGAGTCAATCAGATGGGAGAGAGAATTAAAAAAGCCTTGGCAGCAAATGTAAGCTACCACAAATAATACATTATATTTGCACTCAACCTACTTCCAGAAGTTATGTGGATGCCCTACAAAATTACATATTAAAACATTAAAATAATGGTCCAAATTTTTAAAAATGATAATAAAGGGAAAGCCATTATTAAGCCAGAAAAAAACTGACCAAAGATAACAAAGAAAACTGAATGCCCCAATTTAGCTCTGTGCTTCCTGCAGCCTAAGCTAAAGTTGAAAGTCCATAAAATACAAATCCTTCATTATCCTATTAGTGGAGAGAAAATCATTGCATTGAGAGTTCCCACTTCCTCTTAGGCTTTGGTCCCATAATAAAACGTGCATTGGGTGAATAGTGATTACAGAAATCAGACTTAAACCAATGTGTGTCCTCCTGCTGCTTTCAGCTTTGTGAACAGAGCAAGAGCACCTTTGGTTTAAACATTATTTTTGGAAGGTGGATGACACAGGGCATTACAGTCTGAAGTGTAGGGGGCCAGGACCCAGGGCATCTCACAGTCCTTACCTGCCTGCTAACTTAACTTGTGGTTCTGGGTAGCAACTTGCCCGGCAGCTTCTCCAGCTCATCTAGATTCCACTGGATCTTGTTTTTCAGCTTCTTTGAGTCCTAATGAGGTGTATGTGGGTAGCTCTGTGGCAAAGGATACTAGTTTCTATTGCTGGTCACTGGTGTCGACAAAGTCAGAACTGGTGAGAGATATGGGTTCCAGTTTATTTTTGTGGATTCCAATTTGTTACCATATGTTCCAGTTTGTCTTTACTATTTCCAAGTCACTTGTAGTTTTTCTTCCTGACTGCTGGTCTTACTGACCTACAGGAACCTCATTCCCGTCACCAGAGTCAGAGTAACAGTCTTCCATAGACTTCTTCACCAGCTCCCATAAATGAATACCGTCTAATTTCTATAATGCATTCCTTAGGCCGTGTCATTTTTAGTTTTGTTTGCCTGAACATCCCTACCTGATACCTAAAGTGGTGATTGCAATTGGGATACCTGGCTGGGTAGCTCATTTGGTTAGAGCATCGTCCGGATACACCAAGGTTTCGGGTTCCATCTCTGGTCGGGGCACATACAAGAATCAACCAATGAATGCATACATAAATGGAACAACAAATCTCTCTCTCACTCTCTCTCTCTCTCTCTCTCTCTTACCCTCTCTCTCTCTCTCTCTCTCTCTCTCTCTCAAATCAATAAATACAAATTTAAAAAAAAATTAAAGGTAAAACCTGTGTCATTGTCTTTGAGACCACGTTGTAGGCAAATAAGTAGAATGTTCTTTGTGACTGTGAGCCTGAAAGACTGAAAAAATTGTTATTGAATGCTGAAGAAAAAGAAATTTGTATTACATAATGGCAGAAATGTTGACAATGCTATTGTCTGCAGTAATATGGAAAATAGAAAATATATTTAAGGAAGTAGAGTTTGGCTAAAGAGATTTCTAGTCAGAAATCAGAAAATTCAAATTAATTTATTTTAGTCACATATATAAGGTGTCAGTAAGGAGAGATAAGCTAAAATAAAGTAGTATGTATGTTTGCAAACAGAACTTTGAACTTATCACAAACTAACCAGTCATTTAATTAGCTAACTGTCTGTGCTGTGAATCTAATACCACTAGATTGTAAACTCAGTGAGAATATCTACCCTTTTTACAAACCCAGTGCCCAGTCAGGGTCTGCAATGTAGTAGGTGTTCAATAGAAATGTTCTGAACCATTTCATGGTAAGGATTTTCTTTCCATCATATAAATTAAAGAAAACAATAAAAAGAGATTGAGAAACTTGATTATAGGCTTTTTGAAAAATTAAAACTTTATTTTTTGGAGAATTCCCAGATAGTCTCCCCCATTATCAACATCCCTCATCACAGTGGTGCATTTGTTACAATGGATGAACCCATGCTGACATTGCAATCATCCAAAGTTCATAGTTTATATCATGACTCACTCTTGGTGTTGTACATTCTATGGGTTTGGACCCACGTATAATGATATATACCTATCATTATAGTTGCATACAGAGTATTTTCACTGCCCTAAAATTTCTGTGCTTTACCTATTCACCCATCCTCTCTCTGTCCAACCCTTGGCCACCACTGATCTTTTTACAGTCTCTATGTTTTGCCTTTTCCAGGATATCATATCATAAAGTATGTGAATAAAAGAAACCCATATTTATATAGCCCTAAATGAAAGCAGTATATGAAAACTGTATATTGTATACCATATTTTCTCAATTCTGTGGAAACACATCTATATAATAAAGAGCTAATATGCAAATGGTTGTCATGCCTTCATGCTGTAATGCCATAACAGCTCAGACACTCAACACTGGGGAGAGAGGAATGGGCACCAGCCAGGCTGCAGCCCAGGAGAGGGACAAGCCTCACACCCCGCAGTCCCGAGCGCCAGCGGCTGTGCCTATGCCTGCGGCCTGGGAGAGGGACAAGCCACCTGCCCCATGGTCCTGGGCGCCTGCGGCTGCAGCCCAGGCAAAGCTGCCAGACCACGGTCCCCTGTGGCTGTGGCTGGCCTGGGAGAAGCCAGCCAGCGTGAAGCCAGCCTGGGTCCTGGGTGCCTGTGGCTAGCCCTAGAAGGGAAGCCTGGGTTCTGGGTGCCTTCAATTGGCCAGAGGAGAGAATCCTGGGTCCCAGGTGAGGGGCAAGACAGAGGTGGTTAGGGGCGATCAGGCAGGCAGGCGAGTGGTTAGAAGCCAACAATCCCTGATTGCAAGAAGCAGTCATACATCCCTCGAGGGGTCCTGGATTGGAGAGGGTGCAGGCCCGGCTGAGGAACCCCTCACCCCCGTGCACAAATTTCATGCACTGGGCCGCTAGTATTGTATGTAATAAAAGCCTAGGTGGTGTCACATGCCACATCATCACAAGATGGCCATCACAAGATGTCTGCCACAAGATGGCTGGCAGGGGAGGGCAGTTGTGGGCAACCAGGCCTACAGGGGAGGGCAGTTGGGGGCAACCAGGCCTACAGGGGAGGGCAGTTGGGGGTGACCAGGCTGGCAGGAGAGGGCAGTTGGGGGCATTCAGGCTGGCAGGGGAGCAGTTAGGCATCAATCCATCTGGCAGGGGAACAGTTAGGGGGTGATCAGGCTGGCAAGCAGAAGCAGTTAGGGGCAATCAGGCAGGCAGGCAGGTGAGTGGTTAGGAGCCAGCAGTCCCGGATTGTGAGAGGGATGTCCGACTGCTGGTTTAGGCCCCTGTGAGATCTGGCCTAAACCGACAGTCAGACATCCCCTGAGGTGTCCCAGATTAAAGAGGGTGCAGGCCGGGCTGAGGGAAACTGCCCCTTCCCCATGCATGAATTTCGTGCTCCAGGCTTCTAGTATATATAATATGTTTGCACAAAAACCTCTGGGAACAAAATAAACTAACATGTTAACAGCTATTTGAAGTCATTTAAGGCTGGTAAGACTGATTTCTATTCTTGAGATTATATTGTTTGTATTTTCTAAATTGTTGTTATAAGCCTCTCTTACTTTTATGATAATTTTTAAAGGAAAACAAATGAGATTAAAAATAACATGTCATGCTCAGAAACTTTAGGTTATTTACCTGTGATTATATGATGCATCATGATAGAAATCAGAGGGCTTTGATTTTTGAATCCTGAGCTTTGCCACTAAACAAGCTTGATTTTTCTACATTAGGACTCATCTTAGATACTCAACATATCTCTGCAAGGCCTCATACTTAGGAAACAGAAAGTGACATCAGCACAAACTTTAAGCAGATTACATGATGAGTTAGAGCATAAAAAGCCACACTCAAACAGCCAAACCTAAACTCAGATTCAAAAATAAATTTATTTTTGACAATTTATAGGAAAAATCATAATTGCTTGTGAATCTCTTGTTTCAGTTCTTAAATAATGGTGGCAGCTACAAGTAAATTAATTTGAACCTTCCAACTGATATATTTGATTTAATATGTCTTCTCTATTTTTTTATTAACTAGTTACTGTTATTGCTTCCAATCCTAATCTTTGTTGTAGAAATTGCACAGATATCCCTTAACTAATGCAAAAATCATGTCTTTACAATGATCTTCATCTCTCTGGGAGTTTGAATAAATGGGACAGAATTTGAGTTCAGAGCTCACAGAATTAGATTTATCAAATCAAATATTGAAATAATAGTTTGCATTTGAGATAACCTGTCCTTCAGTGAGGGAAGAGGTTGCAGCATTTATAATAAAGGCTTCTGTTCAGAGATTATCTGAGTGTAGTTCTATTTACTGTGTTCACAAAGTTCACACATTCATTGAGCAGGTATTTATATAGCTTTATTACACATCGGCAATCTTCTAGGTGTGGGGTGAGCCGGATAGGTACATGTTGTACTTTCAAATAGCCACATATTATAAATATAAAACATTGTGAACATGTAGGCATATATATAATAAGTTTATCTATTAATCACATTTATAAAAACATAATCATAATTTCAGAGAATAATAATAAATGCTATGGGTAAAATAAAATAGTAATGCAATAGTTGAGGGGAATTTTTTATTGAATTCTGTATTGCTTTCAAGGGTTGCCATATAAATGAAAAAGGCTGAATTGTGTACTAGTTAAACAACAGAAGTGTGTTCTCTAACAGTTCTGGAGTCTAGAAGTTTGAAATCAAGATGTTCCAGGGCCAGGCTGTCTCTGCTGACTCTAGGGAAGGGCTGTCCTCATCTCTTCTAGGTTCTGGTAGTTGCTGGCCATCCCTGGCATGCTTTGGCTGCTAGGTGCATCTAATGCATGGCTCTCCTTTTTTTACTTCATTCATATGTCTTCCCCATCACAGAGTTCTTCCCTCTCTGTTCTCTTGATCTAATACAGCTACAGTTATTGACATGCACAAAACCCTCTTTCAGATGTCCCATACAAATGGAGTGGGGCTGTGGTAAAAGAAAAAAGCAGGGACCTGGAGTCACACAGAACTGGGACAGCCATTCCATCTCAGCTACTTAAAGTTCTGTGTAATATTTAACTTCCTCAGCCTTAGTTTTCTCATCCATTCAATGACTTGCTATGAGGATTATTTTACACTAGAGGCCTGGTGCATGAAATTTATGTACAGTGGGTGTGTGTGGGGGGGGAGTCCCTCAGCCCAGCCTGCACCCTCTCCAATTCAGGACCCCTGCGGGATCGGGCCTAAACCGGCAGTCGGACATCTCTGTCGCAATCCGGGACCACTGGCTCCTAACTGCTCACCTGCCTGCCTGCCTGATCGCCCCTAACCACTCTGTCTGCCTGCCTGATTGCCCCTAACTGCTCTCCCCTGCCAGCCTGATCACCTCTAACGACCTCTGCCTTTGCCCCCACCACCATGGCTCTGGCCAGAAGGACATCCGGAAGGATGTCTGGTCTAATTAGCATATTATCCTTTTATTAGTATAGATTATATATATCTCTTGTGTGTGTGTGTGTGTGTGTGTGTGTGTGTGTGTGTGTGTGTAAAATATGACACTATGGGTACAGCATACCATGAATGCCAATACAGGAGAAAACAGTGAAGATAGCAGTTGGTGGAAATGCTCTCTGTGGCTTTGGATTCAGCTAGTCCCACAGGAAAAAAAAAAGAGCCTGTGCGTTCAGTTATTAACTGAACTTCTGTTTCCACAAATACCCAGCTACCTACCTATAGGACTCCAGTGACAATATGTAAAGTGTATGAATGGTGCCTGGAACAGAGGGAACTCCTGATCGATGGCTTCCCTTCCCTCTTTCTTCTGCCCAGACTTGGAGCCCTGTTTGCCAGGCGGCTGATTATTTATGGTCATAATCTATCTGGTGTTAAATTCCAGACAGGCATTTTTAAAACTTTAGCTTTCTCTAGAATTATTCTAAAAGAGAAACTTATTCCCCTCCCCAGGCCCCCCCCTCCCCCGGTCACTTTCACCAAACTGAAAATACGTGATAAGCAAAGCCGGGGAGTATAGGATCAGAGTTAGGGGAACTTCCACTCTGCTGGCTTCAAATGGTAACTGCGTGATCTAAGCCAGAGGCAGGAGACGGACAGTCAGATGTCTCCTTGTCCCCTGCAGTTCTGGGAGTCTCTGAAAAACTTAGTCTTGGGTCTGTTGGGGAGGGGGAGAATTCCCACTCCAACATTTTTTAGTTCTTTTGAAAGGATTAGCACTAAAATGTTTAAATTGACACAAGGCTAGATTAACAAGAGAAAAAAACTACTTAATATGTGTGTATGGGAAAAATCACAATCAGATCATGAAACGAAGCTCACAGAAATAATCAAACCAGGCACCTTTTTATACTTTGTAGACAAAGAAGCAATACCTTTGAGAAAAGTTGACAGGGCAAAGAAAGTTAGTGCTCATTAGAAAGGAATCTATGCCAGTGTTTGGCTGAGGTGGTACATTAGCAAAGGCATTAAAAGGTTTGTTTATACAGGCTTGTTTGATGCTGGATATTTGTTTTTAACTCTTGTGATAAGGTTGTCTCCCAGCCCTGGGGAGCAGGCAGGGCACTTTCACATGATTTATTTCCTGCATTTAGAGAGATCAGAGAGCTCCTTTGGCTCCTGCTGCTTCTCAAATTATTTTAATTCTAATTAATCCACATATTATTGTGGGATATCTTGGGTGGCCTGCCCTGGGCCTCCGATGCATGCAACTGCTGCCACACCAACGCACAGAAACAATAGCAGGCTTGCAGAAAGAGGGTGATTGTGCCCTGCAGCCCAGTCTCCACGTTATTTCACATCTCTTCTCTAATAGTCTCTGCAGCTCCTCTCAGTTCTAGCAATAACTATGGTATTTGGTTTTAGTGTAAGGTGTTCAATAGCAAAATCATTCTCAAAATACCTGTTAAATAGACGATGTGATCTGATGTCTTCATTCAGCCTCACTGGCTTCTAGACAATTAGAAAACTGTGAACTGAATTTGGGATTTAGGCAGCATTCTATCCTTCTTTCTTTTTCTTTTTTTTTTTAAGTGTCATCTTATATCAGTGACTTCCTGCCAGGAGTACACAGAGGAAGGAAGGTGAGGACGCCAGAACAGTCAGATTCCTTTTTTTGCACAGCCTGAACCTTTGCTGCCACCCCAGGGAGTTGGGACGCTGAGAAGCAGGGAGGGCCAGGGAGTGTGTAACCTCGCAGCTGCTCAGGGTGCAGTCCCTGGCTGTGCTTCTCTACTTCCTTCTGGATTAGGAGCTGAGTGAGCAAACATGCCAAGAACTGCAGTACACTCCGGGACATGGAGTCTGATTGGAGCAGAGGAAAGTCCAGGAACTTGGCGTTCTGCAGTGTCTTTAAGGTTAGACAAACAGAATGCTGGAAATGAGCTGGGGTTGGAGGCAGAGAACCACCAAGGTCAACGGAGCCTAACTTACCCTGAGGCTCTGCATATTGCTTTTGAAACTCAAAAACAAGTGGGCAGCATGCTAGACGCTTAGGCCCTCAACATATACTATGTAATTTATTAATAACTACTGTTGGTCATATAAAGATCAATAATTAAGCAACTGGGTAGAAATTATGACCAGGAAGGCCAGTGTGTGTTTTCATGGACTACAGGAAGCTCAAAGTTTGCGGTCGAGAGATCCAGCTCAAAAGCAAATACTTCAAAAGGCACCACAGAAAGTTGTTCTTTTCTGCCTTAAATCTGTGGAGTGCTGATTCTCAATTCTGTTGAAGAGTAAGTTTGAAAATGGAAGGGGGCATATTTGTTACCTGGAAAGAAGCAAAAGAAAGTTTGAGACACTCAATACAAACCTGGCCCACTACCCACTTTTGCAGGAGATTAGCCATTGGTTTGTTTTAACTCTTGCTGAGCCACGAAAAGCAGCCCAGGCCTCACCTTCCTGAGTCTAATCTGTTAAATAGGTCGGGTGGTGCCATTCTGGCCACAAAATCTATAGGACAGCTGGCCTGGTTCCACCAACATTTCAATTGAATTCATTTTTTTTTATCACTAGAGGAATTACTCGATGCACAGTAAAACTTAGAACATAATTAATTAAAAATAACATTTAACAATATTTGAGAGCATGTGTAGAATACCATACCTTGACAAAGGACAATATAGTAAATTGATGTCAGAAACTTTTTAAAAAGAAAAATTATAGGAATGTTAATGAACTCTCAAGGGCTCAGTAAACATTTAGTCACTATTGTCCAATGACCATGGACCAATTTGTCAGTGTTTAAAATAAAAACAGACGGACTTAGGGACAATGATCCATTTCCTCTGCATTTGAGACGTAAAATTCATAATAAATTCTTATTGAGGGCTAATCACTGAATGATCCTGAAATGAATGAATATGTTAAATGCTACTTTCCCTTCCTTTTCAACAAGTCTAAAAACTTAGATGTGACATGCTTAAATAGAAAAATAGGTTTATCTATAGAGATAAAGCTTAGATTTTAAAGCATTTGTGCAATTTCCCCAACGTTTTAGGGACGCATATTCATGTCAACAAATAATAAATCAGCTGAAGTTCAGTTTTCATACCACGAATTGAAAACTGATCCTGTTGAGTATCTTGGGAGTCTGTTTGGATCCACTTTGTCACCTTTCACCCAAAGCTATTCATGTCTTCCCTCCCATATCTAATATCACCATCATTGCCCTCTATCATGCTCCCTTCTTACTACCTTGGTCTTCCAGCTCCTGTATAAATGGAAAGGGAACACTTAGGGATGTTGGGAGGAGTGGCAAATAGGACTAATAAGCATAGATAGTATTTGTTTCATTAGGACATAGCAAAGTGGATGGAGGCTTTCAAAATAAAATAGAATTATATTTCATTGCATAAATGAACAAATAAATGAATGAGTAAATGCCTATGCAGTCTAAAAAATGAGATATTTTTAAGTCATTCTGCAATCTAGTTCTAGAGACATTTAAAAAATAATAATTCCCCAAATGATTATAGTGAGGACAGCAGAGCAGGATTGTCTTTCATTCCAGGTGACAGTGCCTGTGGGAAAACCAAAGCAACAACTAGTTATGTAAACATTTACTGCATAAAAGCATGTCTCCCCTGCTCAGCATTCAAAGGGTCATTAAAATGGTCTAATCCAATGGTTTCCAAACTGGAGTTAGGAAATCGGTTTCATGGGTTGTGACCAGCCATTTTTAAAAGATGAGAGGGTAGAATACAATAGAATGGAAAACACAGCACATAAAGCTAGTAGATTTAACTATTTTTGAAATATGTGTTGTAGTTATATATGTACATTTTTTATATAAGGTTATATGTTCTTATGTATAATAACTGAAACAAAAAACTTTAGTAACTGAAACAAAAAAACATTGCACACTTCTATAACGTGAAGTGTAACTTGGTGATTCAGGCTATAGCGGAAAGGGGGAAAAAATCAAATAAATAAAAATAAGCACTGGTCTATCACACTGCTTATAGGCCTCTACTGTGTATCTCCTAAACCGTCGGCCTGAGTATACTTGAGCATTCTCATTGTTTACTCACTCATTAAAAAATGCCTTCAATTGTACTGAGTCAAAATCCATCTTCCTGGAACTTCTTTATTGTATTGTCTTTATTTCTACCTCTGGGCCCTTTTCAGACAAGCCTAATTTTTCCTCCACATACTAACTCTTCAATTAATATTCAAACTGAGCTGTGTTGTCCCTACTAATTGCTTCACCTTATGAAGAATTTCAAGGCTCCAAGTGCCCCTCCAGTGGCTTTAAGAACCTTCTCTGACCAGGCCTCTCTATGGCCCATGTCTGGGCTGTATATAGTCCTTGGAAAGTGATAAATAATTTGGTCAGTCTGCAGACAGAGTTGCCAGATGTGCCTGTGCCCTGCTCAGAAAAAGAAAATGGAGGAGGCATTTTAGGGGTTAGGGCCACATGTATCATTTGCAACACTCCTTAAACACAAGCTGGGAAGCACACACTAGAAATCCCCGCCTTTCCTAGTAGCTCCACTTTGAGAATGACTGAAATATGCCAACGTCACCACTCAGCCAGAAGCATGCACTGAGTGGGTGAGAGCTAGGAGTGGGAGGCAATGTTTCATCAAGACTTATTTTAGTCATAGATTATAGAAACACACATGCTACTATAAATACATATAAATATCTCATGCTCATTTCCTGAGAAACGCATGTTAGTTTATGTTCACAATTGTTTTCTTTTTAAAACAGCTATAAATAACAGGGGCTCAATATCTGAATTTGAGCAGCTAATTAATATTAAAAAAAAAGAAAAGCTTATCTTCAGTTCCATTTTTAGGAAACATTGTAAATATAGACTGACGGCTTAAGCAAAGACAGCTGTTTCATTTCACGTGCAGAAGCATGATTAAAAGAAAAAAAAACACAGAAAAAAACTCCACACTTTTTAAAAATGGTCTTGTCTAAAATTTATTTCAAGAAAGTTGTGGATTTCCCCCATATTTTGACTAAAAGGCTTTGAAAATGCATTTCCTCAATTTTTTTGAAATTCGTATTGCTTCAGAGTTTATAATTAGTTCCTCTCGACGATAAAAAAATAAATGTCAGAATCAAAGCCTCTAAGTAAAATGCCATTCTTTCTCATCAGCAATATTTAAGAATGAAAATACATTTAATAAAATTTTACTGAAATGAAAATGTTCGCTGATTAGTTTTAAGAAGAGATTAACCACCAGGAGAATAGAAGGAACGGAAATCTAGAATAGGATTTATATAAATGTGGAATATAAAAAGGGCCTTGAAAACAAGTACTGAAGAGAAAGTTTGCCATTTCAGTTGTGGCATATAGAGAAAAGCAGCAGATTTCAACATCAGATGAAAAGAAACAGTGTTTCCACTGACAAGCTGTTTTTTCTTTGTATGTTACTTAACTGTCGCTAGCCTGCAGTATTTATCTTATGTAAAATAATTCTAAAATTATTTATTTAGAATCTACTTTGCGCCAGGCTTTGTTCTGGGTGCTGGATTTATGCATAAGTAGAGTGAAGAAAGCTGTGTTCAGTGTTGATTTATTGACAATTATTACTGAGAAAGGATAAAGAATGAAAATTACATTTCAGACTTTTCCTCTACCAGCTGTTAACCTGTGGGTCGCGACCCCTTTGGCGGTCGAACGACCCTTTCACAGGGGTCGCCTAAGACCATCCTGCGTATCAGATATTTACATTACGATTCATAACAGTAGCAACATTACAGTTATGAAGTAGCAACGCAAATAATTTTATGGTTGGGTCACAACATGAGGAACTGTATTTAAAGGGCCAGAAGGTTGAGAACCACTCTAAATTCTTATATTTCACTATCTTCTGGGCTGTTTCCTAGGCATTTCAGATCTTTCTGTACAACTGAACTCTTGACCTTTCTCCCAGATTCTCTCCATTTTCACTTCCCCAACTCAGCCTTCCACACCAGGGACCTCAAGACTTAAACTGGGAGCACCCTTAACCCTACCCCATCCCCTATCCAACTTATCACCAAGTCCCTTTGAGTTTACTTCCAAAATGCATTTGGAATAATCTGCTTGCTACCTGAAACCACAACTGCTTTCTTTAGGTGTTGCCTTTGATGGCACAAGAACTAAAGTAAATTTTTTTTAAAAATTAAAATAAAACCCCAGCAGTTTTCTTCCATGCTGATTGCCGATTGTCCATTGCTCTTAGGATAAAATTTTTAAGTCTTTAACATGGTCCTCAAGACTCTGCATCATTTGGCCCCTGCCTCCCAATCTAGCATCATCACTCTCTCCTCATTGGTTTCTGTTCCCACCTATGTTGTCTTTGTGTCTGTTTTCTTGCCCTTTAAACTCATTCTCACCTCAGGACCTTTGCATAATATATTTTTTTAATGTAGCCAAGGCTCTGCCAAGGCTCCTGATTAATTTCAACATTTACTTCAAGGCTCCGTTTAAATGTCTCTTTCTCAGAAAGGCTTTTTTTATGACTTGAACAATTTAAATGGAGCCTCACCTTGTTTCCTCCTTTATATCACCTGATGCCTTTCATTTTCCAGCACATGTCAAACTCTTCTCCATATGTCTATATGTGTACTTCTATGCCTAATGTTGCTTTTCTTTTCCAGATCTCATGTCCCACACACACAGGGACCATGGCCGTTTTCCCCAAGGTCTTCCTCAAGCAAATATTATCGTACCTGGCACGTAGTAAGCATTCAACACTTTCTCTGTGGAGGAATCTATAAGCCACTGCCTACATACATGTAAAGAAAAAGGAAAGACTGTCATGGTAGAATTTTCAAACTACCGGGGATCAGTAAATAATAAAATCAGGAAGCTATGCAATGTTAGGGGGGAAAAAGCACAGGGTTAAGGGTCAGAAAATGAGAGTTCCTGGGGCCTGCTCTGTCACTTAATTAGCTCCAAGATTTTGGGAAATTTATTTACCTTCTGTAATACTCAGTTTTCTCATCTGAGAAAATACCAGTGATATTGTGAAAGTCAAAGAAAACAACAAACAAAACCACAATATATCTGAAAACACTTTGCAATTATAATGCAGCATGAAATTTTTGTTGTTAAAACAAAAATGTTCAGGAATAATTCAGTTGAGGTGGAGGCATAAATTTCTAGTGCTGGCTTTTATACTCTTCATATTCAGGAAGTTATCAGAGAGATAAATTGATACAGAAAGGTAGCATTGAGTTACTTTCTCTATGCCTCCTTTCTTTCAATTATTCCTGTAATAATTCAATAAATTTTCAGTCGATACACTCTATGTACCAGCCATTTCAGATCTTTGTGTACAACTTAATTCTTGACCTTTCTCCCAAATTCTTCCCAAACATTAAAGATATAAATAGAAATGTCATAATTTTTCATCTAAAACAGTAAAACCTAGAGTCTTGGTGATGCAAACAGGAGAACCAAGTAACTCATCAGAGGTCAGAAAAATCTTCCCAGGGATGATTTGAGAGATTAAAAAATAAATTAAAAATGAATTCATTTTTTACCACTTATCTTGGGCAGGTTGTTTAGACCAATTCTTTGTTTATGGTCAAAATTGAGGTCAATGTTATCTATCTCCAGTATAGTTGTGAGAGTAATTTAGATAGTTGATGATGAAAATTAAGTTTACAAGTCAGTTAATAAATGTTTGTTCTCTTCCTTCCCTTTGTTTTCTCAAATCTATTCATCAGACACAAACCTAACCAAGCACATTTACTACTGGAAGACAGTCAACCTCTTTGTGTAATGAAACAATACTTTTTGAAAACCAGTGCCCAGAAGAAAATACCCAGAAGCTGCCTCTTTTGAACAGCCTTCATTATTTTCTGTCTTTACTACAGAAAAGCAAAAACTCTATAAGGTGCCTTTTTTGATATGATCCTGTCTACATGCAATTTGTGAATTCTTCTAGAAGTCTTTTAGATCCTGTTGTCCACATTCTTCACTGGAAATATGTGTACAAAGAAGGGAAAGAATAGAGTGACAGCAATTAAATGCTTTTCAAGCACATGTGGCGTCACCTTTGGCAAAGAGCATCCGCAAATCATAACCTTAGGGTTTATGTTGCATTTCTGGGAAACAGAAACAAACATTCTTTTCCTGTGGGTGGTCTTGCCCTCTAAACAATTTTGAAGTTCCATAATCTCTCTAATTCATCTGAAGTCATTTAGGCAGTACTCACGGAGAGCTGCTCAATGACATGTAGAAGGATTATTCAGACTTTTTGAAAAATAGAGCTTGCAGTTGATTTGAGAGCAATACCGCATAGAGTTTAAAATCATGGGCTTTGGAATCAGATAGTCCTTGGTTCAAGTTGTCTTATTGTAGCTGAAGGATTTGTAGAGTGCTTTAGGTTCTTATTGGCGGTGTAGCAAATGGCCACAAACTTAGTGGCTTAAAACAACACAATTCATTATCTTACAGTTCAGGAAGCCAGATGTATAAAAGGGTCTGCAGTGATATGTTTCTTCTGAAGGATCAATGGGAGAATTTGTTTCTTTGCCTTTTCTAGCCTCTAGGTTGCCTTTATTCCTTGGCTTTTGGCTTCTTCCTTCATTTTTAAATCCAGCAGTTGAGCACCCTCTTTCCCTGCTGACTTCCTGCCTTCCTCTTATAAGGACTCTTATGTTATATGGGCCAAAACAGATAAGCCAAGATAATCTTCGCATCTCATATTTTTAACTTATTTACACCTGTAAAATTCCTTTGCCCCATAAGTTCCTTTTGCAGTATAAGGTTCCTTCTTGCCTATTTTATAGGTTTATTCCAGGTATTAGAAAATGGACATTTTAGGGAGTAAACTGTCATTGCTTCAAATTTCTTATCTGTAACATGAGGATTATAGGAGTTCCAACCTTATAGGTTGCTATGAGAATTAAATAGAATCATATACATTGCTACTTAACACTATTATGAAACATTTAAGTGATTCAGAGCTTTAGACACATTTATGAGAAAAGTAGATCTGATACCTACTCTTGGTGGAGACAGATTTTAAGTAATCATAAATATAAATGTATGTTTGAAATCTGTAATAAGTGCTACTAAGACCTAGTAAATGGTATGTTGGCAAGGAGACTCGATCTAGTCTAGAAGGATCAGGGAAGTCCTCTGAGCAAGTAGCTTTTAGTTGACATTTTATGAGTAAATAAAAGTTACCTAGCTGAGATAAGAAGTAGAGAACATTCCAGAAAAAGAAAAATATATGCAAATACCCAGGAGAGGAATGATCATGGTACATTCAAGGAAATGGAAGACATATAGGTATGGAGAAAGAGTGGCAAATTAGGATGCTACAGAAGTAGTCAGTGACCAGAGCAGTGTCACGCTCAAAAAGGTTATGTTAAGCCCTAGCTGGTCCTGGGTTCAATTCTGGTCAAGGGCATGTACCTGCATTGCAGGCTCCTCCCTGGCCTGGGCCTTGGTCTGGGGCTGGGGCTCATGCTGGAGGCAACCAATGGATGTTTCTCTCTCACATTGATATTTCTCTCTGTCTTTCCTTCTCTCTTTCACTCTCTTTAAAAATCAATGGGAAAATATCCTCAGGTGAGGATTTAAAAAAAAAAGGCTATGTTAAGATTTTGGAGCTTATCCTAAACATAATAGCATGATTAGTCTCATCAGATTGATTATTAAAAACCTTTGCTCTGGATGCTGTGTACAGAATGGTCTTAGTCCAGGTGAAAGAAGTTGGGATGTCATAGACTGGGATCTCCAGGATGCAAACTCCAAAATGGAGATCACCAAGAAGGTCATTTATTATGGAGAGCTCTTAGGATTCATGTCTGCAGAAGGGAAAGATGCAGGATTGGGAATAGGGAGGTCTCAGCTGATTCCAAAGAATGCTCTGAAATGTAGATGATCACTCTGAGTTGGAGAAGGGGTGAAGGCTTTGGTGCCCTCTTATCCATCAGTCACTAGATACAGCTGCACCAAGAAGCAGGGGGTGACTTTGTTCAGTGGTGGCAACCCATGATGGGAGCTAACAGCCAAACATCTGGGGAAATCTTACAGGGAGTCCTTGGTTGTGCATCCCAGCATCCACCATATGGAGACGTGCTTAAATAGTGTCAGGGAAAATGGAAAGTAAATAGATTTAAGAAATATTTTGTGGGTAGAATTGACTGACCTTAGTGATAGATATGTATGGAGGATAGATCTAGATAAGGGAAGAAATAAAAGGAGATATTAAAGATTATGGCTGCTCTTCTGCTTTTTATAACTAAATAGATATTAGTATCATATTTGTATATATCTGTATTGATTAGATAAATAAGTGAGTCTATATCACAGATAAAAGAACTAGGCTGGAATTTAAAATTTCAGAGTAATCAATATATCTATACTAATAATAGAGGAATATGCAAATTGTCAGGGACACCATCACAGTAACAGTAACGAACAAACAGCAAGCTGCGTGGGGTGAGCAGGCCGGCGGGGGGACAGTTGGGGGCAACCAGGCCAGCAGGGGTGGACAGTTAGGGGTGACTAGGCCTGCAGAGGAGGGCAGTTGGGGGCGACCAGGCCTGCAGGTGAGGGAAGTTGGGTGCAATCAGGTTGGCAGGGGAGCAGTTAGGCGTCAATCAGGCCAGCAGGGGAATGGTTAGGGGGCGATCAGGCTGGCAGGCAGGCGAGCGGTTAGGAGCCCAATCCCTGTGGGATTGGGCCTAAACCAGCAGTCAAACTTCCCCCAAGGGGTCCCAGATTGGAGAGGGTACAGGCCAGGCAGATGGACACCCCCTGAGTGCACAAATTTCATGCACTGGGCCTCTAGTAGGAGATAAAAAACTAAGAATCAGCTCAAGAAAGAGCAGAGCATGAGAAGTTTGATGAAGCCTTGAGTATGGCAACAATTCAGATGGGTTATGTAAATTTCTTGGCACTTACTAAAAACAGTAAAAATCCTTATTACCATAAAAGTACTTTTTGTATTCAGTGATGGAGAGGTGTGCTTCATATGCCAATAAACCTACAGTCAGAGGCAGCAGAACATAGGGTTGGTCCATGGAAAGCCTGGAACAAGCATCAGCTGCCATGGTTGATGAGATGAATATAAGCCCACCTGGAAATGTCCTTCAGGGAAGCATCCTTCAGGAAGAGATCCTCCTGGGCTCGTGTATGTGTTTCATTCTTCACACTGGAGTCTTCAGCAACCCTTCTGACTTAACCTTCATCAGTTATTACCGCCTGCACAAGGACTTCCCCAGTGGAGGCCTTCATCATCTCTTGCCTGGCTCATTTTGGGAAGTGTCCCAACTAGTCCTTCTGCTCCCCGTGTCCTTATTGTCTTCCTACAAATCTATTCTCCACAAAGAAAAGTCAGTTATTTTTTTTAATTATAATTAAAATCCTGTAATTTCTCTGCTCCAAGTTCTCCAAAGGCTGCCTATCTCTTACAGAGTAAATAAATGCTAAATTCATGAAAAAGCCTACGAGCTTATACTCTTGCCTCTGCCTTCTCACCCCCTCCTCTCCTCCATCCACTCTTCTCTGGCCCAACCACACTGGTCTGGATGTTCTGCATACATTCCACGACACTCTTATCTTCAGACCTCTGCACTTGCTGTTTCCTCTACCTCCAACACCCTTCCTCCAGATGCCTACACAGCTCACTCCCTTACCTCTTTCGAATTCTTGCACAATATCCCATTGAGAAGCTGGCTCTAAATATCCTATGCAAATCTTAACCCCTCCCTTCCTCTCCTATACAAATCTACTCATTTGTTACTTCCTGACATCATCTATATTATAAACGTACATCTTTCTATTATCTATTTAGGTAGATTTTAAACTCCATTAAGGCAAGGTAGGGATTTTTTGCTGTTTCATTTTATTTATTTGGTTTAGTTTGGTTTAGTGTTATATTCCTAATGCCTAGAAAAGTTGTAGGTAAAGGTAGACCTTTAATAGATATTGATTAAATGAGTGAGTGTATGAATAAATGATTGAATGAATATATATGAAGGGTGGCACCTTCCCTACACTAGAGCTGATTTGACTAGATGAGAGGAAAATGAAAACCAGCCCATCTTCTTGGAGTATTAGAACATGGACCAGGAAGAAGGTCCATAAAGAGAAGTTTCTGGGGCCCTTTGAGGTTGAGGAAAGCAGTTGGCTGAATGTAAGTGCTCCATACATCTGTGGGGACACTGGCTGGCTGAATATTGTGGAAGATGAAAAGAACAAATTCAAATTCTTCCAAAGAAGGTGTCATTTTATGTCTGGGTGATGCCAAAATACATATTAAAAAAAAGTCAAATCATTCCTTTTGAGTACTGTATACATAAAGCACCTGTTACCTTTCCCACTTGTTTAAAGTAGACATATTGTTGATATATACACAAACCTAAGGAATATTGTCTGTAATTATTAATTTACACTTTTCTTCAGTGAGTATAGTCTCTGAAAGGTCACAGCTCCAGGCAAGTGTCCTGTCAGCGCTTTGTAGGTAAACGCCCATTCTGCAATCGGACCTATTTATTCCAAACGGATGTCCTTAATTGTTAAGCTATCTTAGAGCAGCTTAGGAGTGGCCCTGGATAGAGGTGTCCAAAGGGCACAGATGTTTGGAGTACACTTTCATAACGTCTCTGGGAATTCTTCTGCTAACACTTTCCTGTGTTAGCAGAACTTTTGTTTCGGTTGTTAGGAAAGATTTTGAGAGCTTAAGGCACCCAGGTTTGCGTCTTATCTTTGCACTTTCCTGGTTTCAGCAGTTTTTCTTTTTTTTTTAAGAAGAGCCCACGTCTCTATAATCCTATTGACACAGATGAGGCAAAAAAAAACAACAACAAAACATCCCCACTTCCACGCCCCATCCGGGGAACACAGCTTTCGGAAACATTTTGCACAAGAACTGGATATTGGCAACTCAACTGTTAAACCTGCCTGTGATTATTCTTCCTTGAGATCACTCTGATGTCACCAGTGTAATTTGAGCCTGGAGCTTTTGTTCATGCTTTAAATAGCAGTGCTGGAATGAGTTTGCTACAGACTCTCTGGAGAGCCTGGGCGCTGAGTTCCCGAAGATCCTCCCATCTATGAGAGCAAAGCCAAGCAACCAAGCCGGCACCATGTCCTCCTCGCTGCGAGTCAGCCCGTCCATCCACGGCTACCACTTCGACACAGCCTCACGCAAGAAAGCCGTGGGCAACATCTTTGAAAACATCGACGAAGAATCACTACAGAGGCTCTTCAAAAACTCTGGGGACAAGAAAGCAGAGGAGAGAGCCAAGATCATTTTGGCCATAGATCAAGATCTGGAGGAGAAAACCCGGGCCCTGATGGCCCTGAAGAAGAGGACGAAAGACAAGCTTTTCCAGTTTCTGAAACTGCGGAAATATTCCATCAAAGTCCACTGAGGAGCAGAGAATGGATAAGGACGTTATCCACGAATGGACATTTAAAGACCAAGTGAGTTTGTGAGACGCTAACACGCAGCGCTGTGTTGCTCCTTGCAAGCTTCGCCTCCGCCAGGACTCCGGAGGCTGGAAAGGAACAGAGCAAACTGGTGACAGGACTCCAACCACTTTCACGCCTGTGCTGTGACAGTGGAGAACGAGCTGCCTTCAGCAAGGACTGGAAGACTCTCCTGGCCCGAAAGGACTGATGCTGGTGTCAGGAGAGGTCTGGACAGATGTAAGGAGAGATGAAACGGAAGAAAACAGATGGCCGAGGAAGAACTGCAGCCAGGGTCTCTTTGTCAGGCCCTAGGACTTAAATTCCACCTGAACTTTTTGTGTGTTTGTTTCCTTAAGCAAACTGGGGAAGGGGGAAGAGGAGGGGGGGGGGAGGGAAGGGAGAATAGGGAGAGAGAGAGTTTCATGCTACAATTGTTTACTGAATTTTTTATTTGAATTCTCAAGATGTTTCCAAGCTTCAATGTGGTCTATTGGTATAGATTTTTAGAGATCAGTAAGTGATTATTTATTTGAATTTATTACAGTGCCTGAAAAGTACGCCACATGGGTATAAGTGCAAAGTCAAGGAGCTGCAGTACCTTCAGCAGCTCAGCAAAACCATACGCCACCTTCTGGTTTATAGAAGTTTTTATGCATTTCAGAGTGGTTGCACAAAAGTTGGAATAATGGGCCCTTCAGAAATTCCAAGTACTGTGAAAAAATGTATATTTTTTTTTATCTTCTAACTAATGCTAAACTATAATCTAATTAAATGTCTTACAGTTACTGCATTGAGCATTAGGAAGTGAATATGGTATACTAAATAGTTTATAAAGATGCTATAGTTTCTATAATTTATTATATATGACAAATGATATGCAACCATAATAAATTATTATAAACTTGACTTCCCTTGGTCTGTGTTGATTGGAATCAAAATACAAAATAAGATGGTAAATTATTACTACAATCTTCTAGAAACTATTATCAACTTTTCTAAGGATTTTACTCTTAAGAATTAAAAGGTGCTATTAGGCTAGCTTTACATTAGTTGCCAAACTTTTTCAAGCCAAATTCTTACATCAAATATTCAGAAAGTTTCTTGCCCACTTTAAAATATAAGGTACAGACATAGAAATGTATGGATGAACTTATTAATATTGCTGTTTATGTCTCCATTGAGCGTGAGTTCTAAAAGGCTTTTCTCTCCCATATTTTTAAAAATTTCTCCTCTGTGGCTACAGTAACTCAGTACATTTGTACATTTATTTCTCCCAAAACAGTATATTTTGAGGTTAGAGTCTGAATTATGATGAAGACTCTGTGGGATATCAATGTTTATTTAATATAAACCAATATGGGAATAACATTACAGTCTTTTTTTTAGTTCCTCATAAAATTATAATAAAATACTTCTAAGAAGACATACATCCATGCCTACTGCACTTTCCTATCAGACAGAAATAAAAATTCCTCAGAAATTAAGTGTCTCAGGAACATCTATAAAGATGTTTGAAACTGCTGATCATAGAAAAAAAACAAAAACAACACAACAACTGAATGCTCTAAAATCTTTTGAGAGAGTTACAAGTCAGGATTTTAAACAACACATTTTTTAAAAGTAGACTAAGTGGTCAAATCTATTTTCAAAAGTTAATTGATTTGTTCACTGAAGATAATATAAAATCACTCAATTAAGAAGGAAATGTTTTACATGAGAACATCTATGAAAAGCACAAATTAATATACAGCAGTGTGTGTGTGTGTGTGTGTGTGTGCTCGCGTACACACATTTTCTGGGAGGAATATTTTGAATTTCTATCAGATTTTCAAAGACATCCATGGTCCCAAAATAAATTAAGAAAAAAAGAGGAAGAGCTTTCAAAGATGGGAGTCTCAGCTGGTGATGGTGTCTTGGGAGTAACAAAATGAAGGCTGCTCTATGACCTCTGTCCCCATTCTTGCTAACAGAGCTCGTTTAATGATCTCACCCAAAGTCTTCTTCTCAGGTGCCAAGAATAAACTTCCCACTTCTGATTAGGGCCTCTCCATGACACATTTTCTCTATCCATGGGATCCCCGAAAGACACTGATAAATCACCAGGGAAGAAATCTTAGCAACTTTCTCCTCCAGAATACAGTGAAACTGTTTAACCTTTTTTTTTTTTCAAAGACTTTAAACACATCTTAGATGCTGAACATAGTGCAAAGTTTCAATTTATTTTACATACTCATAACTATGTACTCTGCCCATTTTCAACAGAGTGCAATATAAATCTTACCCACTTTTCATATGAGCATGTACTAACTTACTTTTCTTGCTGTCTACCATCATTATTTTCTGATTGCAAAGCCATCACATGGTAAATGAATTAAAAAGCAACTGGGATATGACCCACAATATTGTGGATAATAATAACTGTTCCGGGAGGTTATTACACAAACATGCTGTCTGTCCCTTCATGCTGAACATAAGTTGGAATCATTGTGATTGCACAAGGAAGGTTTTTAACTGCATAATATTTTTATCATTTAAGAGGAGGTCAAAGTAAACATCACTAGAACAGGTAGGATTAATTCAGTTTAGAAACCCTTCTATGGGACAGGGATGGCCAAATATATCTCAAGGTATCTCACTGTAATAGAAGAAATACAAGCAGCAAAGATGACATGGCTCATTAATAACATGGCTCATTAATAACATTTGTATCATTAGGATCATAATAACAACTTTTATTGAGTGCTTACAATTTATCAGACAATTTCCCAAGTTGTTTGCATGCATTAAATCATTGATTAGTATCATGCCTTAAAGGCAGGTGTGTGCATGCATGTGCAAATGTATAAGGTGTAATGAACCTGAAGCACAGAGAGATGACGTAACATGCTGAACAGCACACAGCTAGTGAGGCCAGGACTCAAATCCAGGAAGGCTTGCTCCAAAGCCTGGACTCCTAGCCACTAGTTTAGACTGCTTCTCTAGGAGAAACTACGCTTCTCTTTTTCCTTTGAAAATGACAATTAGTTATATGCTAGTAAGACAGAAAGACAGGAAGGCATGGCCTCTGAGAAAATCACTTTCATCTGATCTGTGTCTGCTTGTCTGTTTTTTGTCACTTGTGTTACAGGGGGGGAAGTTTCTGAGTTTAGTCATTTCAATTGTATCAAGGGTTTCTTCTATGTTAAACCCTTGTAACCCTTTCAAGTCTCAGTTAAAATAATACCTGGGTTAATACCTTGGAGCAGAAGACCCCATCTAAGTTCGCTTCCAGTGGTCAGTCTAACGCTGTGGGTCTCCGTTTGCTCATTGGGAGAAATCAGAAACTATAGATTCATTATTTTATTTCACTCAATGTTTGGCTCCTCAGTTTAGCTCCCTGGTCCACAGAAAAGGAGGGTTTGCATCTGTAGGAATCTCCAATAGATGGGAATTACTGGGAAAGGGGCCCAGGACCATGCCTGCCTACTATTTTTCCCACTATCAGAGGGCAATCAAGGATGCAATTGATGTGCCCTTGGCTAGCCTTACTAATAAACAAATGATCAGGCCATGGTTAAGCAATTGTGTGGTCTTCCAGGGTTCCCCAACTACCCTTCCATGTGGCAGGAATTTCTCTTGAATAAAACAAAAGCCTAACTTAAAAGTTTTGATTACTAGTGATGGTTGCTGAAGGCAGAATGTGAGGGAATGACTTTCTGTGGATCCACCTATGATTTTTAATAGCCTGCATCTGTTTTGGTGAGTGCCCATGGTAAGGCCACCTGTTAACCTAACTACCTCTTTCACATGCAAGCAATGACTGTCACTGAGAAAATCTCCACTGTGAGCGAAAACCATAATCGCCTGTGGCATTTTTAAAGATGCTGATTCCTTTCTCTGTCTGACTTATTCCACTTAGTATAATACCCTCTACATTCATCCACATTGTCACAAGTGGTAAGATTTCACTCTTTTTTAAGGGCCAAATAATATTCCTTTGTATAGCTATATACCACCTTTTCTTTATCTATTCATCTTTTTTTTTTATTGGAGCATTCAATCTACCTACACTTAAACTAATTTGTATTGATTGGTAAGTAATTATTGCCATTTTTTAATTGTTTTGATTGTTTTTCTTTCTGTGTCCCCTTCTTATTCCCTTGCTCTCTTATCTTATAGGTTGTGACTTTCTGTTTCATGTTTGGATTCCTTTCCTTTCTGTGTATTTCTTGTATATCTCTTGTAGATTTTTGGTTTGTGGTTACCATGTGCTTCATATATACCCAAAACAATAAGATTTCACTTATATGCTAAATCTGAAAAACAAAATAAACAAACAAAACAGAAACAAACTCATAGATACAGAAAACAAACTGATGCTTGCCAGATGGGAAGGGTATTAAGGGGCTGGATGAAAAAAGAGAAGGGATTAGAAGTACAAATTGGTAGCTACAAAATAGTCGTAGAGATGTAAAGTACAGCTTAAGGAATATAGTCAATAATATTGTAATAACTGTATATAGTATCAGAAGGGTACAAGACGTATGAGGGGATCACTTCATACGTTATGTAAATGTCTAACCACTACGCCATACATATGAAACTAATACAATATTGAATAATTTTAAAATTAAATACATAAATAAATATTTTTTGAAATAATAAAAATATTAACCACTACGCCATACATGTGAAACTAATACAATATTGAATAATTTTAAAATGAAATACATAAATAAATATTTTTTGAAATAATAAAAATATAGATTCCTGGTTCCAAACTCTTTGAACATTGGGCTATGTAATGGGTGTTTTTACAAAGCTGCACAGTTAACTGTGAAGAGCACTGGATATTGGGAACCATTCCTTATGTTACAGTTGTACCTTCTGTTGATGGCACTCAATATGAGACTAAAAAGAATCTGATTTTGTGCCATTAGCTAGAGTTTTTCTTACCATATTAATTCTGACATTAATTGAAAATCATATCCCCAAAAGGACATATTTTGAGGAGAGTATAATTTTTCTTGTATTTTAATAATTATAGTATGTGGAGATTAATCCCTGCACTTAATTATTCAGAATTTCTGGGGCTGGTCACCTGCCATCTCTGTTCTATAACCACTCCTCAGGTGATTTTGCTGTAAAGTCAGATTGAGAACCAGTGACCTAGAATCAAAGTCACAAACTGTGACCAGTGTGAGGACATGGCTCTGTTTAACCCACCCATGCCTCCTCAGGCACATCGCAGGCCTCAATACATTTTTGACTGAACAAAATGTTAACCCAAGATGCAATTAGCACCTCATCCTGGAATGTGTTATTCCTATTATCTCTCATTCAAATAATATCATTATATTAACTTTGCTCATAAATTTTATCTGTTCTAAGAAATCTTATCTAATCAACATTAGCTTGACTCCCATAAGCCACATAGTCTTAGCAAATTAAATATATTTTTCAAGTAAATGGAAGGCCTTTCTTCCAACTAAATATATCTACCACTTGCCTACCATCCTGGATAATTCATTTATTAATCCAGACAAGTTATTCTTTCAGAGGTAGTCTTTTAAAAAGCAAGCCTTAGCACTCATCACAAATAATCACTTATATAATTAGCACTTAATAAAACAAATTTCTTCCTAACAGCAAATATCTTCCACTGAGAAAATGTGGTTTTACTTTTAAAGCAGAACAGAAAGATTGAAACCAAGGATAAGGGGGCACTTGAATTGGGTAAAGGCAAAAACAAGAGAAGGTGGTAGTGGCCTGAGGAAAAACATCTGCTCCCCCAGGTTTCTTAGCACTGGTCTTGGCTGTTAGATAGCTACATAGTTGGCTGTGCTGTGTGGTAGATGGTAGAAGGATAAACAGGGCAGTGTGCAGGGAATTAGAAGAACTGGATTAATCCTGTCTCAGCCATTTACTAGTAAATGTGCACATTTTGAATAAATAATATCTTTCAGTCTTCCTTTATCATCTATAAAATAAGGATAGTCATGCCTCCTATCTTAAGTTGTTAGGACTGCCATGACACACTACCACAGGCTAGGTGGCTTAATCCACAGAAATGTATTTGCTCACAGTTCTAGAGACTAGACGTGAAAGCCTAAGATGTCGGCAAGCTGGTTTCTTCTGGAGCGTCTTTCTTTGCCTTGAAGGAGACTATTTTCTCTGTGATTTCACAGGGTCTTCTTTCTCTGCGTTTAATCTCTTTGTCTTATAAGGACACCAGTCTTTTAGATTAGGGCCCACCCTAATGACCTTATTTTCCCTCAATTGTTTCACTGAAGGCTATTTCTCCAAATATGGTCACATACTAGGGCACTGGGGGTTAGGATTTTAGCATATGAATTTAGAGGGGGCACAATTCCGCTCATAACATCTTCACACTTATTTCTCTTGATTGTTGTAAGCCTGAAATAAGGTAATGTTTTGGAAAAGATCCGAAGTTAAGTACCTACAAGGTTTAGATTCTTGAAGACTGGGATGCTGCTTTGCTAATGCTAGAACATTACAAAGTCTCTAGCACTGAGCTAAATGTGGGGTAGGTACTTCGTAGGTGTTTCTTGACTATGAACACACACACTTCTCATAAATATAAGGTATCTTTTTGATATATTAATTTATTAATCTCTGAAATCAACATGTGATCATCTGCATCTTTTCTGTCTCCTCAGCATCTCAATGGAGGGCTCAGTGGACAGGGGCCCATTAGTGCTAAATGACTAAACCAAGGCAGGAGCCACAGTTCCTGTTGGAAGAGTCATACCAGGAAGGTGTCCTGCCATAGTGCATTTCTGCCACTAAGCACTTTGTTTGTCATTACACACGAATGACTGCAACATGTGCAGTGGAATTGAACAAGTTCTCGGAACATCTGTGAACAGAGTTGCTGATAGCTTCTAATTTTGTTGTTCTTGACATAATTTTTGTATCTCTGGTTATGGATCTAAGACAGAAAAGTATTGTTTTCTTTCATTCTCCTTCCAGCTTCAGAGTCATAGTATAACCAGTCACTGCCAGAGCTTTCATGCAGATGAGTGTGAAGAAGGGAGGGACTGGTTGTGGGAAGGTTTAAAAACTCTAAGTGCTATTACAACTGAAAAAGAAAGGCTGTGCTGATCACCAGAGCAATTCTACACATCTTATGTCATCTAGCAAGAATTTCAGAAAGAATGGCACAGGCTTAGAGTCCCATAATCTGTGCTGGAGAAGCGTGGGAGCCTTTGTGGAACAAAGCCTTCCAGCATGTGCTTAGGAACCAAATGCCTTTGCCTGTTTTCTGATTTCAATCGGAAAAGACAAACAACTAAATGTGTATCATACCAACAATCAAGACCATATTAATGTGATGTTGGATAATCATTTAATTAAATAAGTTGACTAAAATACGTCAGCCAAGCAAGAGTAGGATAATATGTAGGCAAAATAACAATCTGAGCTTCTCATTTTGAAGTTTAAATTGATCGTATCACATTAAATAGGTATGAACCGACTAATATGGTCTTTTTATTCCACATACATTTGGATGTTGAAAATATTGCATTGTCACCTTTCTTATGGGGTCAAAAGGGCTTGTGATTCTTCCAAGATTTTCTAGCCTGGCATGTGGATTCTTCATTATCCTAAAAAGATGTCAGGATGAGATTCCTACATCCAATTGGTTACACTATTTCAGTGAACCTTTATTCTTTTGTAGCGTTTTCTTATTGTTTTTAAACCGAGATTCCTACATCCAATTGGTTACACTATTTCACACTATTTCAGTGAAACTTTATTCTTTTGTAGCGTTTTCTTATTGTTTTTAAACTGACACAAGATACTGAACAGTTTTTCTCTTTCAATTTTCAAAACTCAGTGTTGCTGTTAGGTTTGTAAAGTTTCTAGACAAGTAAGACAGAGCTGGTTCCTTGGGCAAAACAGGGACCTTTTAGAGGCATTACCACTTAAAACTTTGCTCCTTAGCTAAGAAAGGCCGGAAACTCAATAATCTGGGCATCAAGGTTGAGAGACTTACAAAAACTCACTTACCCTAATCAAACTCACAGTCTGCAATATAAATAAGGACCACTAATTAATTTATTTATGGGAGCAATTTAACTACGAAGCATGAAGACAAATTGTAAGTGAAAACAAAGGGGAGGCAGTTTCTTGAGGCCAATTTCACCCTGGCTTTGGTGAGGTTTAAAGAACTAGCCTCATAACAGAAAGTTCTTATCTATTGACCACTGCAATCTTAACTTCTGTTGCATAACAAACCCTCCCAACACTTAGTAATGTAACATGACAACTGCTCTATTTAGCTCATGATTTTGTGGGGTACCTTGAGGGTTCTACTGGCTTGGGTCAAGTCAGCTGTACTCTGTTGGTCTTTTTCATACACCTGGGGTCAGCTGTCATGCCCCCTGGTAGCTAGATAATGTAGGATGGTGCTAACCACATGTCTGGTGATTGGCAGGCTGTTTACCAGGACATCTTGATTACACTCCACTATTTTTTGCAATCTACCATATTAGCATTTAGGGACTCTCACTATACAAATGTTAGAGAAGCATTTATCAAATTCTACCTTTCTGTCTCCCTTATATGTATATGCTATGCTCACCATCTACCTTCTTTGTAACATTATCCTTTCCAGAACAGGGTATAGAATAAGAAACTACCCTTTATTAGTGATAGTTGCACTCCAGGACTTCTTCCTTGAGATCAAATCCAGATTAATTCACAAAGCACCATCATTCATTTAGGAATACTTTTTTTT
>NW_005353460.1:3380025-3386237 GCF_000412655.1 Myotis brandtii
CTGTTATAATGCAAATAGAGCCAAAGAAGACTTTCGAGCTGAAAGCCTGGAGAATGGCAATATTATGGTTTGTGATTTGAAAAAGTCTATTTAACAATATTTTGTGGGAAGGGCCAGTGGGTAGCAGTAGCATAAAAGTGTTCACCTTTTCGGTGGCTATTGTACTTATCCAAACTAGAGTGCATGGAAGTGGAGATGGAGAGAAATAGTTGTATTTTAGAGATGATTTGGGAGGAACTATCAACAGACTAGAGATCATTGGCTTAACCTTCTGCATTATTTTTCTAATCAGTCATTTTCCCCAGGTCCACAGTCACCCTACCTGGGCCTCTATCACGTCCACTAGAGTATTGTTACTGTTGATGGAGTTCATTGCCTTCAGCTTTTGCCCCTCAATGTGTCCTCTGCATTATAGCTAGATTTAGCTTTCTAAAAAGTCACTGTAGACAAACTTTTTTGCTTGAAATTTTCAAAGTCTACCCAGTGCCTACAGTATTAGGTCCAACCTCCTTAGCCTGGCATTCAAAGTGCTTTATGGTTTGGTCTCTCTTAATGTATCTACCTCATCCCCATAACATGGACTCAATAGAAACAATATTTCTTTCTCATCCATTTCAGGCCAGATTAATTACTACCAGCAATTTGTTATAAAGCATTTCTCTCACTGTACTTTCATTTAGTCTGTCTTCATGGAATGCTCTCACTCTTATCGCTGCTTTTTAAAATGCAGCTCTTCCTCATTCTGGATTAGAACTAATTTCTTAAGAAGCTTTTGGTGAGCCTTTGAGTCATACTAAACACAGCTAGCCATCGTATCTACCACCTATGATCATGTTCTATCATCAATTGCTAGTAACCATTGCATATGTCAATGGAAGTGGAAATCTTACTTTGTATTGAGAAGGTACTCAGTATGGAGTTTGTTGCTGATGATGTAATCAATGATCACGTGCTCTGCATAGGATGCTCTTGGGGACTGGAGATGCTGAGAAGCAGTGGAAGGAGAAAATGCTCAGGCACCAGAAAGGGGAGGTAGAATATACCTGACATTTGGTAAATAATTATTGAATAATAAATGACTGACAACTTTCTTTAACTACAATATTGAACTATAAGTAATTTGGGAATAAGCTCTTAATGATTGCACAGCTGTTACTTAGAAAGTTCAGTTCAATTATTTAGTAGTGATGGGGTTGAAGGAGGGTGGAAGGAGGGCAGACACATAAACAAGTAATCCTATCCTAATATATAAAAACCTAGGGTCCATAACATCCAAAACATCCAAAGGCTCGACTGACCAGAAGTCAGTGCTGGGTTGCCGTGGAGACCCAGCACTGACAGCCAAGGGGGCTGCAGATCAGTCCAGATATAGGGATTATGTATTTTTGTCTTCCAAGAGAATCTCCTCCTGATGAAAAAGGCTTTTTCTCTCCATATATAGGATTGCTACATAATCTATATATTGCAATCCTATCTTATATAATCTATCTATACTACTAAAAGGGTAATATGCTAATTAGATTGGGTCCACAGGCCATCTTCTGGATATCCGATTTCCTTCCGGACAAAGCTATGGTGGTGGGGGCCAAGGCAGAGGCAGTTAGGGGTAATCAGACCGGCAGGGGAGGGCAGTTGGGGGCAAAATCAGGCTGGCAGGGGAGGGCAGTTGGGGGCAAGATCAGGCTGGCAGAGGAGGGCAGTTGGGGGCAAGATCAGGCTGACAGGGGAGGGCAGTTAGGGGCCCCCCCCCAGGCCACTAGTTATAATATAAGGCAGTAAGTACAACAAAAGGAAAATATACATGATAGCAATAACCTCAGAAGGGGAAGTGGTTAATTCTGCTTAGGGAAGTATTGACTGACTAGAATTTGCCATGTCCCAGTTTGATAGATTACTACCCTAATCCCACTCCAACTTTTTTTTTCTCAAAAGGTTAGATTTATTCAAATATATACCTGACCTAACCTTAAAAGCAAAGACCTCAAGTTTTCCACCATTAGAGCTCTTAGAAAGTGTCATTAATTGTACTACAACTGTCTTATACTCTGTCCAGCTACATTGGCCCAGGTAGTAGAAGGCCCAGACTCTTCATTCTCTGTGTTCTAGCCCTGTGCTTCTCAACTTCAACGTGCATACAAATAACCTGCGAACCTTCTTAAATTGCAGGAGACTTGGGAGGTAGAGCCTGAGATTCTGCTTTACCAGCAAGCTCCCAGATGATGCCAATGATGCCAGTCTACAAACCCAAGTTAGAGTAGCAAGATCACTGTTACCTCCCTGAAACACACCTGCTCCATTTTACTCAACTCCTCTACATTTGTTATGGGCTAAGTCAAATGTCTGTCCTATGATGGTAGTTCTTAAACTTCAAGATTGTGCACCAGTGCTTTTTGTCTGCACTCCCTGGGAGGTATTTTGCTACAAGTCTTTTTCCCCCCAATACTCCTCAGTTGTTTTTCGTTGAGGGAAGGACTTATTATGTATTTTTGTCTTCCAAGAGAATCTCCTCCTGATGAAAAAGGCTTTTTCTCCCCATATATAGGATTGCTATATAGATAGATTATATAGCAATCCTATATATTGCTATATAATCTATATAGGTAGATTATATAGCAATCCTATCTTATATAATCTATCTATACTACTAAAAGGGTAATATGCTAATTATATTGGGTCAACTGGCCATCTTCCGGATATCCGATTTCCTTCCGGACAATGCCATGGTGGTGGGGGCCAAGGCAGAGGCTGTTAGGGGTGATCAGACCGGCAGGGGAGTGCAGTTGGGGGCAAAATCAGGCTGGCAGGGGAGGGCAGTTAGGGGCGATCAGGCAGGAAGGCAGAGGCAGTTAGGGGTGATCATGCATGCAGGTAGAGAGGTTAGGGGCGATCAGGCAGGCAGGCAGGTGAGCGGTTAGGAGCCAGTGGTCCCAGATTGTGGTCGGACATTCCCCAAGGAGCCCCCAATTAGAGAGGGTGCAGGCTGGGTTGAGGGGAACCCCCCCCAGGCCACTAGTTATAATATAAGGCAGTAAGTACAACAAAAGGAAAATATACATGATAGCAATAACCTCAGAAGGGGAAGTGGTTAATTCTGCTTAGGGAAGTATTGACTGACTAGAATTTGCCATGTCCCAGTTTGATAGATTACTACCCTAATCCCACTCCAACTTTTTTTTTCTCAAAAGGTTAGATTTATTCAAATATATACCTGACCTAACCTTAAAAGCAAAGACCTCAAGTTTTCCACCATTAGAGCTCTTAGAAAGTGTCATTAATTGTACTACAACTGTCTTATACTCTGTCCAGCTACATTGGCCCAGGTAGTAGAAGGCCCAGACTCTTCATTCTCTGTGTTCTAGCCCTGTGCTTCTCAACTTCAACGTGCATACAAATAACCTGCGAACCTTCTTAAATTGCAGGAGACTTGGGAGGTAGAGCCTGAGATTCTGCTTTACCAGCAAGCTCCCAGATGATGCCAATGATGCCAGTCTACAAACCCAAGTTAGAGTAGCAAGATCACTGTTACCTCCCTGAAACACACCTGCTCCATTTTACTCAACTCCTCTACATTTGTTATGGGCTAAGTCAAATGTCTGTCCTATGATGGTAGTTCTTAAACTTCAAGATTGTGCACCAGTGCTTTTTGTCTGCACTCCCTGGGAGGTATTTTGCTACAAGTCTTTTTCCCCCCAATACTCCTCAGTTGTTTTTCGTTGAGGGAAGGACTTGCTCTATTTCATCCAAATTCCAGGATAATGTCTGTTACAGAATTGAACCTTAACAAATATTGGCTCAGTTGGAATTTAACTTAAAATATAACTGCATGTGCAATAGATATATTTGGGTGCGTGCATGTGTGTGTGAGTGTATAACCTATTTGATGTAGATAGACAAGATCATAAGACAATAACTAACCAGGTCATTTTAGTAGTGTCCCCATGAATTATAATAAAGCATGGCTTATAGTTATCATGGTGGGAGCAGTCACCTAGAATATAAGCTTAATGAAGGCAAGACACTTTTTGTCTTGTAGGTCACTGGTCTTCAGAGCCCATTCCTGTGCCTTCCACATAGTGAATCATCAGTAAATATTTGTTGAATGCTAAATGAACAAAGCACAACAGTATTAAATTTCAATTCTGTGGATAATCACGTTAACTTCTAGACAATAAAGTAATTAAAGCTTTATTAATATCATTTTTTTCTGGAATAAAGTAAAAGCAAATAATATTCTGGACATTTGCACTTAAGAAATGAAGGGCCACAAATAATCTAAGAATCTTCTTCTATAGTGAATACACAATGATATTTTTTACTAAGTGTATCTTTATGCATAGCAGCAAAAGAAAATCTAAGACATTTTCCATATGAATAGTATTTTTCCCTAAAATACCAAATTGTTTTAGATCAACAAAAGGTTTTGTTTTTTTACTATTAAATATCAAGGCTTAATTGCAAACATAAAAGCTTTTCCCTTGCCTTTCCCTTCAATTTTGCTGATGAGGAAGATTGTGCAGCCTTACTTGGTACCAAAATAGCTCTGTTTTGCTGACCATTATCATCTTCACAGGGCGGAGCAATGATATGAACTTAGAACACAGGAAGTTTACCACTTCACAGTATTAAAATAGAATTTCTTATTACAAAAATACTATTCCACAAAGGAAAGTAACAAGAATTTTTATTTTCTTAAATTTGCTGATATCACTATGCAATATTAGTATGTGAAGGTATTCATGTACCTTATACTTAGAAAGTATTGCTTCCTTATATATTTTTATTTGAATAATGATTTTTAAAATAATTAATAAATTTCCAGTGCTCATTAAGCATTACAGTGACCATAGCTTAGCTGAAGCCAATGCTACAATGAACTTTTTAGGACTCAAAGTTTTCCTCTTAAGAATGAAGTGGTCTAGGACTTGTATGCATGCATCTAAGCATAACCGATGGACACAGACAGTAGGGTGTTAAGGGCATGTGCAGGGGAATTGGAGTGGCTGGGGAGAAGTAAATGAGGGGGGGAAAGGAGACATCTGTGATACTTTCAACAGTAAAGAATTTAAATTAAAAAAAAATGAAGTGGTAACAATTATTTTTAAATTGTGACTTAAGAGTCAATGTATGAGTTGAGAATAACATTTGCCAGGTACCTCCTGTAAGATTGGTTCTGTAGAAGTGGAATCTCATTTGATCCTCATCGCAATCCTTGCCAGTATCTACCATCATTCTCATTTTACAAAGGACATGCCCAAGGTCTCACATAGTGAGCATTTGGAGCGAAAATCGGACTTATCTTCCAATCTCCAAAGCCCACATATTTTCCTCTGCATTAAGATGCCTTTAGAAAGCTACCATTTATTTTATGAAAATGTTATGTCTCTGGATAAAAAGTGTAACATGCAAGGATGTCTATCTTATACAATACAACTTTATTTTGTTCATTCCTTCCATAAACATTTACTGTGTCTCTACTAAACCATTGGCAAGGTTCTAAATTCTAAACATAGGGTTAAAATACAGTGGTGTCAGGAGAGAAAGACAATTCAAAGACAAATATAATCTGAAATTGCCAACATGCCACCACTTTTGGGTTACAAAAATCTCAATTTCTTGTGATTTGTACTAAAACCTGTTATCTAATAAAGAGAATGGCACACTTTATTCCCAATTATTTTAACTTAACATTTTAGAAAGGAAAACAAAACATGTCCACATTATTTTTCAGCATGCTGAATATGTAAAATAAACAGTTCTCTTGGTTAAATGGAAGCCAGTGTTCCCCTGTGAACGCTGTGCCAGAGCAGGACTGGACCCTGCATGAGCCTGCACTCTGAGTTTCCATCCAGGCTCTGTCAGTCACTGGCTCTGTGACACTGGGCCAGTCATTTAACCTCTCAGCTTTATTGCCCTTATTTGAAGAATGGAGAGAATTTTACCCAACTCAGAGGCTCATTCTTCAATAAAGAATTAATGAGTAATTGTTCAGTGATTTCTACTCTTTCTGCTCCCAGTCTCTTCATCCTGACTTATACTTGAAGACATTGGAACAGAAACAATCAATATTTCAGGTTCCAAATACTTCAAATTTCATCTTTTATTGTGATGAAAATTTCTTCTGTATGTTGTTCTATATTTTGACCATAGCTCTAAAAAAATGAAATAGATAAGGCAGTTTATCATAATGTGAAATATTTTCAGAGACCCTGTCT
>NW_005353460.1:3386412-3407819 GCF_000412655.1 Myotis brandtii
GCTTAGCTGAAGCCAATGCTACAATGAACTTTTTAGGACTCAAAGTTTTCCTCTTAAGAATGAAGTGGTCTAGGACTTGTATGCATGCATCTAAGCATAACCAATGGACACAGACAGTAGGGTGTTAAGGGCATGTGCAGGGGAATTGGAGTGGCTGGGGAGAAGTAAATGAGGGGGGGAAAGGAGACATCTGTGATACTTTCAACAGTAAAGAATTTAAATTAAAAAAAAATGAAGTGGTAACAATTATTTTTAAATTGTGACTTAAGAGTCAATGTATGAGTTGAGAATAACATTTGCCAGGTACCTCCTGTAAGATTGGTTCTGTAGAAGTGGAATCTCATTTGATCCTCATCGCAATCCTTGCCAGTATCTACCATCATTCTCATTTTACAAAGGACATGCCCAAGGTCTCACATAGTGAGCATTTGGAGCGAAAATCGGACTTATCTTCCAATCTCCAAAGCCCACATATTTTCCTCTGCATTAAGATGCCTTTAGAAAGCTACCATTTATTTTATGAAAATGTTATGTCTCTGGATAAAAAGTGTAACATGCAAGGATGTCTATCTTATACAATACAACTTTATTTTGTTCATTCCTTCCATAAACATTTACTGTGTCTCTACTACACCATTGGCAAGGTTCTAAATTCTAAACATAGGGTTAAAATACAGTGGTGTCAGGAGAGAAAGACAATTCAAAGACAAATATAATCTGAAATTGCCAACATGCCACCACTTTTGGGTTACAAAAATCTCAATTTCTTGTGATTTGTACTAAAACCTGTTATCTAATAAAGAGAATGGCACACTTTATTCCCAATTACTTTAACTTAATATTTTAGAAAGGAAAACAAAACATGTCCACATTATTTTTCAGCATGCTGAATATGTAAAATAAACAGTTCTCTTGGTTAAATGGAAGCCAGTGTTCCCCTGTGAACGCTGTGCCAGAGCAGGACTGGACCCTGCATGAGCCTGCACTCTGAGTTTCCATCCAGGCTCTGTCACTCACTGGCTCTGTGACACTGGGCCAGTCATTTAACCTCTCAGCTTTATTGCCCTTATTTGAAGAATGGAGAGAATTTTACCCAACTCAGAGGCTCATTCTTCAATAAAGAATTAATGAGTAACTGTTCAGTGATTTCTACTCTTCCTGCTCCCAGTCTCTTCTTCCTGACTTATAGTTGAAGACATTGGAACAGAAACAATCAATATTTTAGGTTCCAAATACTTCAAGTTTCATCTTTTATTGTGATGAAAATTTCTTCTGTATGTTGTTCTATATTTTGACCATAGCTCTAAAAAAATGAAATAGATAAGGCAGTTTATCATAATGTGAAATATTTTCAGAGACCTGTCTTTGGCACACTGTTTTGGTCATTTTCTAACTGACTCACTAATTCCAACTTGCAGGCCTTCCCTGAGAAATGCACTGGGATCATGTAGGTCCTCCCTGCAATGCAGGACTGACGTCAGAGAGCCAACCCGACCTGCTAAAGCCTGAGATCCTTCCCAACAAGTCTGGTGCTGCACTCAAGGCGCCTCCAGAGCTAACGGGAAATGATTCAAGAGCAGGGTTAGCCAAAACAAGTGTGGTCGCTTCCTCTGGGCAAAATGTAATAAAGAGTTTGCATCATAAACCTTCTCTGAATAGCCTACTCTGATTCAACAAGATCCAAAAATTGTGAAATAAGGGATATCTTTTGCCTGGTGTACTTTTGTAGTCTCTACCTGAGGACAATCAGTACCTAGGAGTGTAAATACTCCACTTTTCCATGCCTTCAGTAAGGTGGATTAAATACAAATGAACTATCATGAATGTAGCCAGATACTATGCTAGGTCATTGTGTCACCTTGCAGTTGCATTTGCAGAAACAAATATTAGTCAAAAATATAAATAAATATATCTTTTCAGGTTGCTATGAGTGAGATGATCAGGGAAGACCTAATACACATTGATCTTTACTGAGAATGGGACTTTCAAAGGGAAATGTAAAGGATGTTTCAGGGAGATGAAGAATGAAAAAAAGAGGAAGAAGGGTCTGGATGTGCAAAGGCGCTGAGACAAAAGAGTTAGCTTGTCAACTTAGAGGAGTAGAAGGCAAGCCTGGTGTCTGGGGTGAAGCCCATGCTATTTGAACTTTACTCCTAGAACAATGTAAAGTCAGTGAACTATTCAAAGAAAAGGGTGGCAAGTCTATATAATAAAAGCCTAAGTGATGGTTAAGGTGGAACAACTAGAATGACCGGTTGCTATGATGCGCACTGTCCACCAGGGGGCAGATGCTGCACACTAACCACCAGGAGGCAGATGCTCAATGCAGGAGCTGTCTCCTGGTGGTCAGGGCACTCCCACAGGGGAAATGCCACTCAGCCAGAAGCCAGGATCACGGCTAGCGAGCACAGAGGCGGTGGTGGGAGCCTCTCCTGCCTCCACAGCAGCACTAAGGAAGGAGCAGCTACCCAAGCAATAAGGAGCGAGGGGTCCTGGACTGTGAGAAGGATGTCTGACTGCCGGCTTAGACCCGATCCCTGTGGGGAGTGGGCCTAAGCCAGCAGGTGGACATCCCCCAACCGGTCCCGTACTGCGAGAGGACACAGGCTGGGCTGAAGGGACCCCTCACCCCCAGTGCATGATTTCCATGCACTGGGCCTCTGGTAGATCTTTCTCTTATATAAAAGGCCTGTGGCTGTCATGCCATAACACCATCATGAACAAACAAGCAGGGGCTCTCATGGCGGGCAGGGCAGGGTATGAGCTACTAGCGTCAGAGAGCGAGGAGTGGCAGAGGGCGGGGCATGAGCTAGGAGTGGCGATGGGCAGGGTGGCCAGCTGAGGCAAGTGGAAGTGAGCTACTTGTGCATGATTTTGTGTGTGCTAGGCCTCTAGTATTTTTTTTTAGTTTTATTTTATTGTTTAAAGTATTACAAATAGTAGTACATATGTCTCCTTTTTTTCCCCATTGAGGCCTCTAGTATTTTATAAAGCTCACTGTGGTTGTTGTGTGGAAGTAGATAGGTTAAGAGACAAGAATGAACATAGGGAAAATAATGAAAATGTGGCAATGAGCATTAAGGAAAGCCTTAAACAATGATGTAGAAAAGACCAAAAAAATGGAAGTAGTGGCTAAAAGTGCAGAATGGTAGGAAAATTGTCAAAGAGAAGCTGTGCACAAAATCCTTGGGATAGAGCAGTGATGGCGAACCTTTTGAGCTCGATGTGTCAGCATTTTGAAAAACCCTAACTTAACTCTGGTGCCGTGTCACATATAAAAATTTTTTGATATTTGCAACCATAGTAAAACAAAGACTTATATTTTTGATATTTATTTTATATATTTAAATGCCATTTAACAAAGAAAAATCAACCAAAAAAATGAGTTTGCGTGTCACCTCTGACACGCTTGTCATAGGTTCGCCATCACTGGGATAGAGCAAAGAAGGTCAGCAGGGTATGAAGCCAGAGATCAGCCTCAGTAATGACTTGCAGCAGTTGAGGATAAGGGTGGTGAGGAGGTGATTTGCAGATTGATTGTGGGCCTCAGAATTTCTTTTAAGATCTAGAACAGTTCCCTTCATTCTCTTCCTTACACCCACTGCCACCCTGATCCATTAGGAACGAGTCTGGCTCATGCAACAATGCTAATCCCATCCCAAAAATTGCTGTCCAATTCCCTGTGGACCTGACCCCAATCAGTCACTGTGTACAATATGGTCAAGCAGTAACACTCTGGTGTTCTCCAATGCCCGGAGATATACCCCTTAACAGTGGGGCTTTTGGAAGGAGCAGCCATGTGTAAATAGTAGGAACACCACATTGTTCCTCACAGATGAATGACTATGCCTCCTTGGTTGCTCATGGAGAGAGCTGCTCTTACTGAGGAACACTCTGCCCTTTGAATGTGATTAGTAAGACAGAAATGACTCTATTCTTTAAAGGTCTCCCAGTGACCAAATTTGGCCTTTGGGAACTTGATAGAAACATTTCTTATGAGTCAGGCTGGTTTGCCTCATTTTCTGTCATTAGTTGCTATGGAAACCACACAGCCGAGCCCCAGGGTTCAGAATTCCTGCAGTTAGCCTCAAACTTACCCATAGTTTACACAGCAAACAAGTTTGCTTACTTTGTTAATCTTTAAGCTACTTCCTGCCCTGTTCAAATTGGAAGCTGAAGAACCAACTCAATACTGCCTAAAGCCGAGGCTGCTCTTTTCATGTGAATCAAAATAATAGATATGCCCTTGTGCCTTGCCCTGAGGATGGTATAGATATTCAGAAGAATTCTAAATTATTTCCTAGGTTATCTGATTGTTAGATCAAAGCTGCTTCCTTGCTAGCAGAGAAATTATACACATGTGAAAGGAATTTAAGAATTCTTTACGCTGTCTTTTTTGGGTTCATCCCAATTTCTTAGCAAAATCTCCAGTCAAATCTTAATAGCTATTAGGTTTATTTTTAGGAAATATGCACTTTAGAGAGATTCTTGACAGATTTTTGCTACTTAAACTTCTTTGATAATATCTATAATTCTTTGAAACACAAGAAAGTTTTATGTTCCTGGTGCCACCTGATTATTCAAAGATACATGGTGTGCTTTGTGGCTTCTTCAGCCAGAAATTTTAACTAGAGACCCTGAATTATAAAATAGCAATATTAACACCTGTAATATAAGTTGTTATAAATACTAAGGAAATTAAATGGACAAATTACTAAGAACATTTCCTTACACATAGTACACACTTACCCAGTGTGACTTTTCCTTTTCATTAGACCAGTTGCTTGGCGGCCATTTTGCTGCTTAACTTCCACCTGCATATGGTCAGGACAAATTAATAGGTAGAGAATGTGAAATAATGAAAAAAATTCACAATTAGGAGAACTTGAATACCAGTCAGGTGTTCTATCTAACTTTAGCTACATGATTTAACTTGGGCAAGTGACTTAACTTTCATGAGTTGTGACCATAAACGGAGAAGGTTGGAGTAAATAATCCTGAAGCAGGATTTTGACCAATATAAAGGAAGCATCATACATCACTACTAGCCCTGCTAAATTTATATTTGTTATTTAAAAATTGCACAGAAAGAAGAGAACAGTGCAAGGTGGAGAAGAGATAAACATGGAGTAGAGCACAGATACATTTGGTAAAGTAAATAGAATTAAAATTGTAATCCAATTTTCACATATCTATAGCTCATGCATGCTAATGGGTCACATTGAAAATAACAAATTCAATTTGACTGACTTATGCCTTCTCACATTATAGGAACTCAGTCGATGCAAAAATCTCACCTAGGCTGTTTCATGTGTTCTCCCTGTAGTCAGGGCTATAAGTTCATACTTCTTACTGATGCTGGCCAACTGTAAGGTTACTCAAGGGAGGCCACTCATTACTTCCTATTGACATTGCTGTTTGGTGTGAGAACACTCATGTTCATATCTTTGTCTGGGGTTTTCTCCCCATATTTCAAATGTCAGCTTCTCCAGGTGAAAGTGTTGCTGTGTTCTGCATAGTTTTGAGAAGAACATGCCTCTACCTTGCTCCATCTAACAATTCATCACTTGGGCACTGAATTTTAATTGTTTAATTCAGTGCGCAAGTGATGTATTGTGCTGTGGTTCTCAAGAAAAGAGCTGTTTATTGCCCCTGCCTATAGCCTTTTCTTCATAAAGCTCAATACCAGTCCATGGGGCCAGAAGGCCCACCTGCTATGTTTTTTCCTCTCTTCCAGCCCCAAATGAACATTAACCCCTAAAGGCCTTGCCCATCATTTAGCAATCGAGTTCAGACAAATCAGAATATCAACTTAACTTCAAACTACTATCTTCCACAAAGGAAATATAGAACTTATTTAAATGAAAAGGAAATTCTAGCTGATGAACAGTAAGAAAAATACCATGATGGGTTTGAGAATTTATGATTGAAGTCCTGAGAAACAATAACAAGGCCAGATTAGCAAAGACATCAAGTGCTAGGCTGGTGAGTTTATACTGAATCTGACCAGCTGTTCCGAGAGTCATTGTAGAGATAAATACAAGGTGAAAATTCAAGTCAATTTTTGTATCTATTTTTTAAAAGTTTAATGACTTAAAATTAAATCCAAATTTACTGAGTACTTTTGTGAAAATACTGTACCCTTTCTAAACATCAGTTTATTCTTCTGTGATATTGGGATAACTCTACTTTTGTTAAGCATTGCTATAAGGAGGAAATCCGATTATATGTGTAAATTCAGTTGTTACAGGACCTATTGCATAGTAGGAGCCCAGTACCCATGTCTTTTTTTCTTTCTTCATACTAAAAGATTGAAGTGAAATAAAACTAAAAAAAAAACTAAAAAAATACACCTGCATTTAAGAATTACCCATGTTTCATCCATCAATAATGTATAGCATCAATGATGAGAACAATTTTACTGTAAGGACTTAAGAGTTCAAAGGGGAAAATGGTAACATTTAGTCTTATGGCCCTAAAAGGTTTTATTTATTTTTTCTTTAATCTTTTGATAAATTATACCTAAATCCACATAAGGTTTATTACTAAAATGCAACAAATAAAAATATTAACAAAGGTATCCTCCCTTTTAATGGATGTGATGTTAAGAGAAAAAGTTACTCATTTCATTTCTCTGAGCTATTACCACACTATTTAACTCAATGTGTTTGCTGAATTTTTACTCTAATTTATACACAAAAACAGTAATTAAAAAACAGTTTTATTGAAATATAATCCACGTACCAAACAAGTCAATGATTTAAAGCAGTGATGGTGAACCTATGACATGCGTGTCAGAGGTGACACACAAACTCATTTTTTTAGTTGATTTTTCTTTGTTAAATGGCATTTAAATATATAAAATAAATATCTAAAATATAAGTCTTTGTTTTACTATGGTTGCAAATATCAAAAAAATTTCTATATGTGACACGGCACCAGAGTTAAGTTAGGGTTTTTCAAAATGCTGACATGCCGAGCTCAAAAGGTTCGCCATCACTGATTTAAAGTGTACATTTGATGAGTTTTTAGTATATTCACAAAGTTGTGCAACCATCACCACAATGAATTTTAGGACAGTTTCATCACTTATAAAAGAACTACATCATACCCTTTATCACTTGCTTCCTTTTCCCACCCCATCCTATTTCCTTAGCATTTGTCAATCATTAATCTACTTTCTCTATCTATAGATATCCCTTTTCTGGACTTCCATATGAACAGAAATATACATATGGTCTTTTGTGTCTGCCTTCTTGCACTTAGCATAATGTTTTCAAGGTCAATCCACGCTGTACCATGCATCACTACTTTATTTTTTTTTATTGTCAATAATATTCCACTGTATGGATACACTACATTTTATTTATCCATTCATCACTTAATGGACATTTGGATAGTTTCCAGTTTTGGGTTACTATGAATAATATTTCTGTAGAATTTTAAACCTAGAAAGTATCATATTGAGCCCCTTCCCTCTCAATTAACAGATATGCTAAAGAAGCACCAGAAAAGATAGGCGAAATAGGCCATGTTTCACTATTTATCAGCAGCAAAACTTTAACTAGAATTCAGATCTTATAATTATTTTATGATTGCCATTTCCATCTCCATTGATAGTTTGCAAAGTTTTAGAAAGAGGGCTTGTACTATTATAATGACTGCAATAATATACAAGAGCCAGTCTCTACACCCCTTGCAGTATTCAATTTAGTGAAATGGTGATTGTGTCTGATTTTATTCATCTCTGAAACACCTATCTGAGTGCAGAGCACATAATGAGTATATAATAGGAAGCTGTGTAATTGGTGCATTGAAAGAGCTGAACTCATGGGATATAAACATATAAGCAATTTTGTTTGGATTTTTATTTCTCCTTTAAACCTGTTCATTGTAGTAATTTTATTTTCCATAAACCTAGATAAAAACTTGGATAGGCCTCAAGAAACTAAATATCCTAGAGTTTCTTTATGTCACAAAATAGTCACAACTCAGTATATAGAATGGCAAAGCTATGAAATAAGGAAAGGTGCTGTCTTCATTGAAAATAATCTTCTCTCCCACCCAAGCCCTGCAGTAGGCCAGGAACATTCAGGGCTTGGGGAGAGAGGGCCCCAGGGGCAGCCAGAGAGTTCTCACAGTGCCGCCATGGGATGGCCCTGTGCTCCCTGGGACTGGCAGGGGTTTACGCACCTCTTCTTTCAAGGTTGACTTGTAGGTTCTTTAGAAACCTTTTCTCCCACTTCACTGGATGACTATAGTCCTTGACATGAATAATTTACACTTTTCTGGCTCGTCTTTTCTCCTTCCTTAGCCTCTAGAAATAGAGCAACACCTCGGCTTTTCTCTGCTGAAGCCAGTTGGACCTTCCTGGTGGCCCTGTTGGAAAGTTCCAGATGTTCTTTTTTTAAAAATTATTGATTTTTTACAGAGAGGAAGGGAGAGGGATAGAGAGTTAGAAACATCGATGAGAGAGAAACATCGATCAGCTGCCTCCTGCACACTCTCTACTGGGTATGTGCCAGCAACCAAGGTACATGCCCCTGTCCGGATTCGAACCTGGGACTCTGGAGTCCGTAGGCTGATCCTCTATCCACTGAGCCAAACCGGTTAGGGCCAGATGTTCTTTTTTATGGATGGCCCACATCTGGTTCACTAGATATATTCATTGTATTTTGCTCCAAAGAAGGTCAAATCCATAATAACTTCTCTTCAGCTTACCTATCAGCAGGAAGTAGCCAGTTTTTATTTCATCCCTTGTATTTCTCAGACCTATACACTGCAAGCCACATATACTTAGTACTCTCATGAGTGTTCTTGAAGTTCCTCTCTAGACTTGAGATGGTAGAAGACAGTTTCCCCCACCTGAGTGTTTGTGTGTCTCAGGTGCCAGGAGAATTAGTATCACAGCTCTCTCTAAGGAAATCCTCCTGATCATTCCTTCCTCAAGCTTTTCACTATACATGTAGGCAAGTGATTCAAGAGTCATAAGTCTGCTTTAAATAAACAACAACTAAACTCCTTGAAATTCTATGTGTTGGTATGTTACCTTAGAATATTATATCTATTACATTTTGGTAGCTCAAATATAATTTTCAATTTAACATGTATTTACACTTCTGAATTGTATGGAAGGCAGAATGATTTAATAAAAGGAACACTGGTCTAGGGTGACAGTAGCTATCATCTATGGAACTCTACACCAAACATCATGCTAAATAATTTGTAAACATTATGTCATTAACATTTTGTAACAACTCAATGATATAGCTATTATGATCATTCTTTAATAAAGCATGGAATCAAATTTTTAAAGTTTATCATTTAGAATGGTATGCTAAACGAATCATGTAGTTGGATGCTTTCAACAGGAAGAAAAGGAACACCCCCCCTCCACCAAATGACTTAAACAATAGACACAAGTACTGTTTTACATAGTAGTTAATCTAAATATAGCACAACTCCAGTGGTGGTTAACTTAATGGATCAAAGATGTGGCAAGAATCTGGATTCTTTCCATATTTCTGTTCTGTATCCTTGGTATTTAAGCCTATTCTAGGCTCATTCCTTTCATGATCACAGGATGATTGTCACATTTTAGAAATCGCATCTAAATAAGACAATTATTAGCAGAAGAAGAGCTGTTTCTCTCCTGTAGGTAATTTTTTTTTCCAATTTGCCACCTCAGCAACTAAGAAAAAATGGCATTCTATGCAACAAAGAAAGGGGACGATGTACTCCATTTGTGTAGTGGGCAACCTTTGTCACAGGACTTAAATAAATTGCCTTAGATCATGGGATATATTTGAACCCAGGTTTGTTTTGTTCCAAAGTTTGTCTTCTGCTCTTGTTCAATGCTATACAGTAATCTGTGTAGCCTATATAACCAGAGGGATAGGTAAAGGTAATCTGGGTTATAGCTCTTATAGTTATGGAATTTTAAGGGATGGTTAACTTCTCAGATAGTTCTTTTTGTCATCCTTTAAAAGAAGATTTTTTAAAACTTAAGGATATATGACTTTAGGTCTTTAACAAGACTGGCCATTGTCCTGCAAGTGAAAATAGCCATGTTGCAATTATTATTATTTTATTTGTACTCTCTGTGATGAATCATTACATAATATTACCAGATGGATACTGAGAAGCTTCAGATTTATATCTTTAGAGACAGCAGATTTGTGATGGATGGAATGAATCTCTCAAGTGGATAGGTTTATCAATCAATATGGACATATAGAGAATGAGAAGAAAGTGGGGTTATAGGACTCACACTGTGCTATCATCACCCAGGACAGTTGCCAAATCTGAGCTACAGCTTTGAAAGAATATTCCAAAGAGGGCTATGTGTGCAGCCAGTGAACCACTGAGCTCCGATCATCTGAGAATACTGCCTTTGGTTAGATTGCTGCTAATGCCAAGTTCATGCTCATTGGTTTGGCTGAACTTTTAGTGTATAGAGATGTTTGTCCAAGTATGGGTAAGGACATGACTGGAAACAACCTCGTATTTCCAGCCAGAACTTTCTTCCAAGCTCTTAACTTTTGTATTAATGTGAAGAGTTCATAGTATAACTCTGAATGCCTCATATGTTCATATTTACCCCCTATCTAAAAAAACCAAAAAACCAAAACAGCTAAGAAAGTGTCAAAAGGCACTTAATTTATTATGATACATTTCTTTCCTTGAAGAGGTGGTTATTTATTTTAAAAGATACCAAGCTAGGGCGAATTCTGCTTGGACTGACTGAGGAAATAAAAAGTAACTCTATACAATTTTATCAAGAACTGAAAGCAAGATTTGCCAAGATAATAAATAATTTACCCATAGATAACCAAAAATTAACTATCTAGAAAACACTGTGTGAAAAATCTTCAAGTAATTGCAAAAATAATTAAATAATGTTGGCAATGGGACATGTGTGCAATTCAGTGCTTACCACTGATGAAAGCTCAACTTTTTTTTTTTATAAAGAAAAAAGAAAAACTAAAATTTAGCAAATTTAAGAATTTATCAAATCTGTATTTATTCTCAGGAACTTGGAAGCAGGTATGAATTTTAATATGAACCAAACATGACCCTTGGTATGAATCCTGCACTTCAATCCATAAACAGGCTTTACTAATAGATACATTGTTATGGACATTTGTCCAATTAGCAAATGTTTACTGAACTCTATTTTGAACACCATGTTAAAAACTGGGGTTGACACAGTTGTTGGTTAAGATAAACTTTAGCCCTTCTTATGGAGCACTAATCTTTTTGGGAAGATAGATAAGAAGCAAGTAAACAATGAAGCAGATATAAATTATGATCTATGGAGTTGATAAATAAGAGACTAATGTGAAGAGTGAGTGTCCAGGGAAGGTCTTTCTCATGATTTGGCCTTTCTGAGATCTAAATGATCAGAGGAAGCTGAGATTCTAAGGAATCGCTTAGGTAAGTAAAAGAACAATTTTAAAGATAAATCATATGTTTATGTAATTCTAAAAACTCTATTAAGAGTGTTCTGTAGGGTGGCAATTCTTAAACTTTAGCATGAGTCTGAATCACCTTCTACAGGACTCCTTAAAACAAATTCCTGGACTCCACCTTTAGAGGTTCTATTTTAGTAGGTCTTGGATTGGGCCTATAAATTTGCATGTTTAAAAAACATATATATTTATTGATTTCAGAGAGGAAAGGAGAGGGAGAGAGAGATAGAAACATCAATGATGAGAAAGAATCATTGATCAGCTGCCTCCAGCACACCCCACACTCAGGATGGAGCTCTCAAACTGAGCATGTGCCCTGACCTGGAATCAAACTGTGACCTACTGGTTCATAGGTCAAAGCTCAATCACTGAGCCCTGCCTGCCAAGCTAAATTTGCATTTTTAAATATGTTTCTATTTATCTTAGAGAGAGTAAAGGAGAGGGAGAGAGAGAGGGAGAAAGAGAGAAACATCAATCAGTTGCCTCCCATACACACCCTGACTAGTGATCAAACCCACAACCTGGGTATATGCCCTGACTGGGAATCTAACCAGAGACCTTTTGGTGCATGGAAGGACATTCAACAAACTGAGCCACACTGGTCATGTCTATAAATTTGCATTTTTAACAAATGTCACATGTTGCTGTTGCTTCTAGCTTTTGGACCAGTACTACTTTGAGCAGTACTGCTGTAGGCCAACTGTTTTTTGTCAACACAATTGTAGAGAAGAATAGATTAACCAAATTAAGAAAATTTACACTTCCATTACTATAGCTTACAAAGCATTGCATATGCCTTACCTCATTTGATCTGTATAATTATCATTTGAGAAAGTGATTTTTATCTCAGTATTATTTATGTAGTCATTTATTTTATCATTCATTCAACACATATACATGTTCAGATGCTATTAGGTGATCAGCACTGTGCAAACTGTGCTGGGCATATGATAGTGAGCAAAACAGACATGGAGCTCTGAGTTCAGAAGAACAGGCAGACATTAAGCCAATTATCACATCATATATTTCTAAAATGTATATAACAATCACATTATATAGATGACAAGTGGCATGAAAAAAATGTACTCAGGAAAAATAAACCAGAAGGAAGCTATTTCTATCAGGTCTAGGAATGCCTCTCTGAAACTTCTGAGCTTATGCCGTTAGTAGGTGAAAAAGCCAGCATGATCTCCAAATCCTAGTGCTATTTCCCCTCTGTCATGGCTGCCTCTCAAGATGCACGAGGTCAGGAAATCACAAAGTCAGGAAAAGGATAAGGTGCTAAGAACAGGAAGTGACACTGCCCGGGACTGAATCTAAGGAAGACCCACACCCCTTGGATGGGAATCACTATGTACAAGAGATCTACCGAGAGCAAGTCATCACATCCAGTAGCCAGAGATGCGTTATCAGCAAGTTTATGGCATCCTACCTTGTCAGGAAGCACTCACCCAAGTGTCATTAAAAAATGACATTTTGATGACATTTCCATCAAAAGGAGGAAATTAAAAAATATTTGACACTTGACCATGTATTAAACATTTTTTTCTACCGTATTGCGGCTTATTGTTTCCTTCAATTTACATATGGGTAAATTCAGGTTCATAGAGGTTAAATAACTTAGCAAAGATCATACATCTGGGCAGAAATGCAATAAAATTCCATCTTGTGTCTGACAATTAAGTCAGTGTGACTGGTAGCTCAGAGTTAAGTAGATTCATTGCTATGAGGAAAGATTCCTGAGAACCTTTCTCTGAGTAAACTCTTGTACCTGACACAAGCATTAGATGAAGACGAGTCTGAACATTTATTTCAGTGATTTTCCAAGTATATGTGAACAGAATCATAGGGGTGTGCTTAAAAGAGATGCTGGGTCCAATGTATCTGACCCAGAAAGTTTGGAATTTGGCTCTGACACACACACACACACACACACACACACACACACACACACACACACACACACACACACACACACACACACACACACACACACACACACACACACACACACACACACACACACACACACACACACGTTGTTTTTTAACTAGTTTACAAGGTCATTCTAAAGCCTAGCTAGGTTATGTTTCACCAATTTGGTTGTTTTCAAGTCTGAGGATATAGCAGAAAAGTAGGTCAATGTGGCTAGAACAAGAATAAACATAAAAAGTAAGGTCATATTTTAATATTTTCATGGGTAAATAAAATTATTATTAGTTCATGCCACACAACACTTTTGCTCAAAAATTCCATTCTTATCAAACTTAGAGATAACATTTCTAAGATTCTTGGTACTGGTAAAGAGCCTTAGTTAACATATCTCATTTCTCTTGTCGTCCATAAATTAATTTCTTATGTACTTTGTTCTTGAGACTTTGTCTCTTACAACCTTGTTTACCCCTAAATTTATATGTCTGAGGATTGAATACATGACTGTGATCGCCATGGTATAAAGAATAGTGGATATATAAGCTTGATTGAAACCTCAAAGAATCCCTCCTTATTCATTCCTAAGGCCATGGAATAAAAATAGGATGCTAAGTAAAAAACTCACTATCAGCAAATTGGCAAGAATTCTTGAAATACCTGATTGCAAAACTGAGATAAACTTATGGAAAAATTAGAACCTAAACTTGAGTAAATTTCTCTGGAAGCAGCATTAAAAATGCAGTAGAAAGTAGGACAGAAAAAAATGAAAAAATTGGAACATCAATTCACAATGCCCATTATCTAACTAATAGGGGTTCCACAAAGAGGATAGGAGAAAAAAATTATGATATGAATAATTTAAGAATACTCTCTAGAACTGAAGAACATGAATTTCTAAATTTAAATATCAAACACAACAAACTAAAAACCAAGCAAATAATAAGAGGTCACACTATTATGAAAAGTCATTGAAGATAGAGATCTTGCAAGATTTCAGAAGAGTCAAAAGAGTTTATAATCAGAAGAGTAGTGAACTTCTCAAAAGCTAGAAAACAACACCCTAAATATTCCCAAGGTAATAATGCTCAACCCAGAATTCTATACATAGCCCAATATGTCAATCAAGTATGATTGACCTAAGAAAAGCAGTTCCATACAAGCAAGGTGTCAAAAATGGATATTCCATGAACACTTTCTGTGGAAGGTACTGGAAAATATGCTTCTACAATGAGAAAATGTAAAAGAAAAAGGAAGACATGGGATTCACAAAACAGGGAATCCTATATGGTCATACAGCAAGACTGGAGCATAACCTATCCAGAGGGAAGAGGTCAAACTTTGTTTTTTTTTTGTTTTTTTTTTTTTAGAAAGGGTCATTGGTTAGGACACAGTCCCTTGGAAACACAAATTTTCTGTGGGCATCTTTCAAATAAAGATCATGAAAAGGACAAAAATGAAAAATAAATGAAGTTGCTATTAATTACTGGGAGAAAAGTATTTTCTGGAAAGAAAAAATTTGGTTACAAAGGACATTGGAAGAGTCACATAGCTCAGTGTTCAAAAGTAGTTCTGGATCATAATCATGTATTTCCTCACTAGAGATTTACCTCTAAACGTAGTATTGGGAAAAAGGGGTAGGGAATGCCATTTAACTGCTAATACTCATCGAAAAATAGTACTGTGTGCTGAGACTGTTCTAGATGTTTTTACATGTTCTCACCCATTTAACTCTCACAACCACCCAATGAGAAAGTACAGTCTTATGTCAATTACACATACAAGACACTTGAGGTACAGGATAAAGTAACTCATTCAAGGTCATACAGCTGGGAATTGGTGGCCCCAAGATCTTAAGCCCAGGTCTTCTGGCTCCACTGTTCTTGCTTTTAACTTTTACCCTGTATTGTCCTTTAATCGAGTTAACATTACCAGCAAGCAACAGATTATGTCCATAAAAAGAAATCAGGAAATTATTACATGAGCATTTCATTTAGAATTACAAAGGCAAATACCAAAAGAAACAGCAGAGAAGCTAAAGTATTTGGCTCTGAGAAATGTGACAGGAGAGGGTAGGAAGGGTCAGGGGAAGCTATTTGCATTAAAAGCCTTTCGTTTTTTATTTAGGTGCTTGTATTACTTTGTTAAAAAGAAAATTAATTACTTAAGTATCCATGGACACAGACAATGGTGTGGTGAGGCCAGAGGGAAGAGGTGTGGCAGAGGCTGGGTGGAGGGGGGCAAAAGGGAATAAATGAAAACTTCTGTAATCGTGTCAACAATAAAAATAAAGAAAAAAATGAGATTGCAACTAGAATTTCCCAACCTTGTTGCCAAGGCTTAATCCCATTTATAATTCGCTATTATAAGCATTTTTTGCCCTCTATTTTACCCACATAGAAGACTATCCCTAAGGTGCTTTCCAATCACAACTGCCTATAATTCTGCTTAAACCTCATGATATGATAAGGGCTCAATAGGGATAGGTGATGATCATAGGAATATAGATAGATAAATCCATCCTGTGTAGAAAATCTAAAACTGGAAACATCATCAACATGATGGTTGTTAGGAATGATGGCTGTTATCACTTCCCCTGCCTTGTCCCACGTTCCCATCCCCATTATTGCCATATAGCTCTCTCCACCTTGAATTCTTTGGTGCCTTGTCAGAGGTGGACTTTAGCAGGATAAATTCTTGGCCTAGGTCAAAGTAGCAATTCTTTTGTTCTTGACCCGAACACACAAACTAAAACTAAATTCTGATATAAAGTTATTCACCAGAGAACTATTTTGGGTGAAGAAATCCAGTTGAGAGGATTATTCATTGTTTGAAACTTGAACAGTAGGGTAAATCTGGAAAAAAGTAAGCAAGATTTGTAACCACTGAATGTTTTAAAAAAACCCTGCTCAAAAACAGAAAATTTTCTTAGTCTTACAGCTAAATTATTTGTGCCTCCTTACATGGAGCACTTCAAGCACATTTTTAAACCTAAAAAAGAAGTGAACAAGTAGAAAACACGTATTTGGATGGAGCAGGCTTGGTTGAACTAATTGTAAGGGAGGAACCCAAAGGAATAGTAATAATTCATAGACAATTCAGAACTATTTAAATATCAGGACTGAATAGAGCTGGAACAGAATAAGGATATTGGTCTTAAGACACCAGTTTTCTTTTTAACTCAGGGGAAAATGGCAATACAACAGAAAATAAAAATTTTCTGAAACAAATCCACCAGTATCAAAGTTTTCAAAATCAAAGAAAATTGGACAATAGCTTATAGAAATTAGTCACTTAAAGAGACAGCTGACATTCTAAATATTTAAGAAAATGAGACACAGGGAGATAAACTCATTTGAACAAGGTCACACAGTGACCTCCTGGTTCATAGGTCAATACTCAACCACTGATCCACACTGGCTAGGCTAGTCTCACTTTTTAATTCAAGGTGTTAAAGTAATAAAATTTGTGGTGGAGCATATGTGGAATACCTCAGATTCTATAATCGTTGGTCTTCTGCCAAATCCAATGCAACGTTCTCCATAATTCTGCACCTTTAAAAAAAAACAGGAGGAGAAAATACAAAGCTGTGAGAATTGTGTACTATATTGGAAGATGATAAAACAGGTGGGAAGGAAAAGTCTTCCCTGGAATAATGTCTGTGCTCCCTTAAGGAAGTGCAGAGGGAAAACAAATACTACTGCACTCTCTGCCCAACTTCATTTTGTTTCTACTTATGAGGGGAAAATATATTCATGTTTGCATTTCATTTTTGACTGATAGCAAGAGAGTGTTGTGTTGGGCAATAACTTTTGAAGGTGACCTTGCCGCTTTGTGCCAGTGCTGGGCACAAGGGGGCAACTCTGTCCTTGCTTTCTAAATTAGGTTTGGCTTCTAACAATCCTGCTATTTAGAAATGTTTCTACCACAGAAGAACTAAGCACGTTGTTCTTCCTGCTCTTAAAATTGGCCTTTCATAATAAATCTTTATACATTTTATTGCAGAACTCAGGGCTCTCAATTCCCTAAGTAAATAAATTAGAGATAATTCAATATTTGAGGATAAGATTTATAGTCCTGCTCCTTACAGTTTCTCAGGTGAGTGCTCTATAATCGAGCCCAAGCAAACAGCTCTATTACCTGATTCCGTGGAACACCCTAACAGTTTGGGGTGCTGAAGCCTACACAGGAGCACAGGAGCCCAGGAAGAACAACCCCTTCCTTCATCTTTGTCCTGTGCTTCACAGCTGTGCTTCCCTGCATATTTTCATCTCTAGAGAAACCATACCTCCCACAATGCCAGCACAGCATTGGTCTCTAAGCCGTCCACCTTCATCAGATAAACCAACTATTTTGGAGCTGACTGCAGTTATAATGAAGGGAGGATGAAAGGATCTTTCTGCTCAGCATGCCTCTAGGAGAATCCTTGCTTCTTTCTGCACCACTCCTGAAATGATACTAATATACATTATCTAGGGCTCAACAGCCTACCAGTGGCCGGCAAACTGCGGCTCGCGAGCCACATGCGGCTCTTTGGCCCCTTGAGTGTGGCTCTTCCACAAAATACGTGCGCGCCCGCACGTGGTATTTTGTGGAAGAGCCACACTCAAGGGGCCAAAGAGCCGCATGTGGTTCTCGAGCCGCAGTCTGCCGACCACTGGCCTAGTCCAATAGAAGGGCAACAACGCCTGTGCCAGTTAAGACATAATACTGAAGCATCTGGGGAATTCTTAAGGTACTTATTTGTTTTTCCAGAGAATTTCATTCCTTGTCATGTGTGGTTACAGCTTTTGCTAACACTCAGTGCCAGAACCCTTATGACTAATTGCCTTTCAAGGAGCATGACTGCAAATAAGTCAAAAAGGAACTCACAGAATGAGTGCTAACACGGGGAAATTTTCCTTGTGTTTTGCCCAAAGACCTGGTAACAGAGATTAGGTTATTTTTAGCTGTGAAAATTATGCCTGGTTACACAACCTGCCTCTTTATAGCTATTAATAAGGAAAAAAACCCTCATAATTGGAGCCAGGTGCTACCATGAGCAAACTCGTTTCTTGTGGAGTAGATTTCATATGAAAAAAAAAATGCTAGAAAGAATTCTCATGGAGAAATCTGGCCTTTAAAGAAATTTGTTCTCTCTGGATCATAAGGTTACGGGTGGACTCTGTAACTCAGCAGCAGAGAAACACACGGTTGGCATGGCAGCTCCTGTTCAGTGAGTCTCCTTTGAACGGCACCTAAGGAAACTTCTATCTCCAGGGGACCTGCTGCCTCTGAATTTGTTTTCCAGTTTTTCCCTAGCCCATATACACAGCAAACCAAGAACAAAGTTTGACCATGTGCACCCAAATTCATCTATATCAGAAAGCATACATACAACCTATGTACACACACACATGTGCATATTTACACACATATGTATGCACAATGTGTGTTTGGCGACTGAACTTTTTACTCATTTAAATGCACCCCATGAATTACTGTTTGGTCTTTCAGCAACCATATTGATTGCATTTGGGGCAGAGCCCCATTTCTACATAATGCCTTTTATTATTATTTTTTTTAGCAACTTAGTAGGGAGTCTTCCTTAATTGAAGAAGAAAGAGAGAGGGGAAAGGGAGGAAGAAAAAGGAGAGAGAGTGAGGGAGAAAAATGGAAAGAAAGAAGGAAAGGAAAAAAGACAAAACTTAGGAGTGCAAGTTCTAATTCTAAGTTTACTGTGGACTCTCTATCTAGTTTTTCCATACATAAAATGAGGTTAGTGATGCCCTTTTGAGATATTTTTCATAGAATAGGATAATAGAAGGAAGGAGAAACTTTTAAAACTATAAAACACTCTTAAGCCTAAATAGACGAGACCACTGTGAAGAGGGGTGTACTTACATAAAACCAAAAAACAGAAAACGTAGGCAAGATGAAGTTTGCTCTTATATAAACCTTATTTTCAATCAACCTCAAATATTGCCTACAGCCTCCATTCTTATACCACTCAAATGCATCTTTAAGAACTTCTGTAGTGATCTCTCTAAAATATTCATTTTATGACCCTTTCCCCACATAAAATGCATCACCTTTAAGGTAAACTAGCTTGCATTCTTCACATGGCTCACAACCCTCAGGGTTGACTCATCCCGGATTTAGCAGCCTCACCTCTCTCCACCCCTTCCCTTGAATTTGGTCTCCCACCACACCAAACAACTCCTAGTTCCCTGAACACACTGTGTCACTGTTATTCCTGTGCAGTTGCAAAACGTTTTCTTCTGCTTGCATTGCTGATCCTCCCTAAAGCCACTACCTGGAAAAGTAGTAATCTTATACTTAACACCACCAAATCCTCCTCTGTGAAGCTTCTATGTTCTAGAGAAGCAGAATCTTTACTCCTCCTTCGTGCCATCACTTTGTTGGTATCTGCTTATTCTTTTCCATTCTTATTTACCTGTTAACATTCCTGCGTAGAATCCAATAGTCTTGAAACCATAGAACACATCTAATTTAACCTGGATACCATGTGCCTGGCACAGTGTCTGACACACAGAAGATGCTTAATGTTTACTGAGAGAAGGAATGATGTGATGAGGAAGAAAGCGCATTCCTAAGCTTTAGAATATCTATCTGCTCTGGATTTCTTTTACATTATGATGAAATATTTTACATTGTTTTTCACATGTGTCATCCTCTTTGTCCCCAAACCATCGAGCCATTGATTTCTCCCAGAAAATAACCTCTTGAACTCTCATCCTCTCTTGTTCTTTCACAGGATTAATCAGGCCATACTTATCAAAGATTTCTACGGCTTGCTAGAGATATGCAAGATCCGCGTAACTCAGGAGAGAAAGAGAGCAAGATGAGGAAGTTGGTGGCAGAAAGAAGAATGTCCCACACAAAATGAGGTGGAGAATGAGTACCAAGAGCTAGCATGATAACTACATCCATGGGCTGAGGACAGGATAGAAGTAATTTAGTTCACTATTATAGTGATAATGCTGCCCACCCCCTAATTAAGATAGTTATTATGTTTTCCCTTTAAATGATATCTTTAATCTACTGAAGTTTTATTTACTCCTCTAAATACAGACACTGAAAATATACCGCTTAAGAAAAAACCACATAAACTAGCCCTCACAATCTTCAGCCCCTGCTTCCGACAAATAAAACCTTTTCTTTGGTTCAGTTAAACCAACCACTAATCAAAAAGATCAAGTAATGTCTTCATGTATTTATAGAACTAACTAGTCACCAACACTGAGTCACCTCAAGACCATATGAGTAATACACTGTAGAAAATTCACAGAAATATTTTGACCTCAAAGTTTAAGTACCCCAGCCTGGTTTCTAAAACATTGTGTCTTCAATTTATTCAATTTATACTGATTCTTTTATAAGAGACCTCAAAGGCAGATATCTATGGCTTATATGTGTTTGATATCCATATCCCAAATATTTATCAACGACTTAATAAAACCATCCTAGTTCTTAGACCCAGGAAACTATTTAACCTGGAAAAGACCTTAAAAACCATCTGATTCAAACCTCTGATTCCAAAAAAAGGAAGAAAAAAGTAATTGATTATCTTATCTAAAGTCATACAATGGGAGAAATGGGATGAAATTCAGATTCCCTGAATTCTAGACCAGCATACTCTCCCATAAATCATGGGGTCTACAACAAAACACATTAAATGCTAAAAAGCATGCATAGTTTACACATATACATATAAGGCAAGATATATATTTACTGCTATATAAAATTAATTCAGTCTGTTTAGCATAAAAAATGAAAGACTAAACCTTTAGCAGACTACAATCTCAACATACTTTTTGATAACCCAATACATTTCATCTTATAATTTTTAAACTTTATATGAGTTTGAAATTTAAAAAGGCAAAAAGAGAAGAAAGTATTAGATGCCTTTTTTAAGGGTTCGGGAACATCTCTAAAAGCAAGGGCGTTCTTCTTTTCTCTGACTGGTGCTTCTTTTCTCTGACTGAGTAGGAAAGGGCTCCCTCT
>NW_005353460.1:3407839-3416965 GCF_000412655.1 Myotis brandtii
AAGGATTCATTTTTTTCCTCTCCAGAGAGAGGAAACTGGAGTATGAAACATTAAATATCCCTCCTGTCACTCATCTCTTTGCATGCTGCATGTACAGAGGATAAATCAAAGAGTAAGTATGAAGAGTGAGTCTTCATATTTATTCCTGTTTGTTCACTGTATTCAGCATGGTGATTCATTACCTCCCAGTCCAGAGTACACAGTACAATTATAATTTAAGAAAAAAGGAGAGTACTTTATTTTACGCTTACACTTACTGCTACTTGAATGTGTTATTTAATTGGATTTTCAGTAGCTGTACTGGGCCAACCTCGCTCTATTCCTTAATGTACCATTGCCAATTAATTTATTAACTTAGTTAATGCATTAATCCAATTAATAAATCCCTTTGGAGCCTCTAATTCTCACAAATTAACATGTTATCAGTGTGGGAATATAAGAAAAGAAACTATGCCTGCTTTCAAGGAACTTATCCTATGTTTGAAGATAAACTATATGATCACAAGTGAAATAAGACAACTTTCATAAAGTGACACACAGAATGCCATGAAGGTTCAGAGCAGGAAGATTCTTGCTTAGGCTCAGGGAAGCCTTTACATATAATGTGCATGACACCTGGGCCTGGAATAACGAATAGACTTTCAATAGTTAGATAGGGTTTGGGGAAGAAAACCATGCACAAGAAAAAGGTGGAATGGAAAATGGAATCAATTCTGGACTCACTGGAATAAGCGCATGTATAGAGAAGCCACTCATAGATAAAAGGATAGGCTGCAAGGAGGCTACAACAATGAAACATGAGGCCTGACCAATCTTAGCATCCTGAGTGTATAGGAATCAAACCCATGACCTTGGTTTTATGTTCAGCATCATGCTCTTCTAATCAGCTGCACTAACAGGACCAGAAAAATGAAATGACAATAAAAAAGACAGTGATTCACAAACACATGGACTGTAACACTCCACAGTGACATTTTGAATGGAGAGCCTAATGGCTCGTCTATTGATTTATCTGCTCTTAATTCCGCTTGGTTGTTACTTTTTTCAAGTGACATTTCCAAATTACATTCAAATACCAGTTATCTGCATTAAGGAAACAGAATTGTGGAAGAGATAATCCAATTGTCATTTCTTTTAGTCTTGCAATTCATTATAATGGGAACTTGAAGAAGAAAATTCATTCTTCCCAATTTATTTTTTTCAGAACCATATTAAAATTAATGTGCTCTCCTTTATTAATGTATCAGACTGACTGGTACTAAAGGTTTTTTGTGAACAATCTACAAAGGGAATGATCCACTATTGCTAATGGACATCACACATTTAGCTCTCAGCTAAGTACATTATTTCACCTTAACTAAATGGAACATTTCTATGTGAGCACCAGGACAAAAAAAAAATGTCACCTCCTAATCTCTGGCCTAGTTCCATCTGAATCCCACTGGGATGAAACTCTGGTTTAAAATCTGAGTTCACAACTTCCTTGATGTGGTATTCTTTAACAATATCTTCAACATAGTTATTTTCTCATTCTACCAAAATTATGGTAATTTATAACTATAATAATTTATGATTTTAGTTTCCTGGTTATCAATATTTTATTTTTTTAAATTTGACATTTCCTTATATCCTTCTTCACATTCCATTATATAACTCCTCCATACCTAATTCCCTATTGCAGGGAACCTTCAAGAGTGGTCCTTATAAATAAAAGCTATAGGGTGGTTTTGGGTTAATATCATTGATAAGCAAAGGAGAAAATTTTGAAAGAGATGAGTCAAGTTTTTTTTTATTTTTTATTTTACCTTAAAGTATTCGGCTAAGTTAGTCTACATAATACAAGAGGGTCACCTGCCAATGGTTATCACCTGCCACCATCAACAGCAACCTGTTTCCTTTCTGAAAACTGCTGCCAAAAATTGCTGCCTGGCAAGGACTCCAGCTGCCTGGAAATAGCAAACCTAACACATTGTGCAACAGAGGTGCCCTCTAATGGCTGACACTGCACAATGCCGCATGGTGGAGGATTCATGAGTGCTGATGGGGAAGCTGCAGCTAAGACTCTAAAAGATCCAACCTTGAAGCAACAATTTGGGTTCAATTTCAGTGGTGAGGAGAATGAAAATAGGAAGTGGTACCAGTTCCCTGATATTCACCTCAGAATTACCACGTCCATGACTGTGACCAGGAAAACCAGTTATCAGATCTGAGAGGTGGTGTGTATTCTGGAATAGCATGGAGTAATTAACCTGAGCAGACAGTCATGCACATACATATACATACATACATAATACATGCCTAGAGTGATTCATTTTAGATATTTTCATGAAAATATATTAAACTTTACAAGCATGAAAATATGTTTTTACTTTATATTTGGAGAGATGTGGGATATAATTACATTCTGTAACAAGTCTTGGGATAAACAAAGCGTGGATTTTTTTTAAAGCATGGTTTTTAAAAAAACATTACATGATAGCAAGAAACAATGCTGATCCTCTCAGGTTTAACTTCAACACAACAATCCTAGAAGATCAATTTTCAGAAACACTCAGTGGGCTCATCAATTTTCTCAAGGGCCTCTCTCATCTTTGGATGTTCAAACCATTCCTTTTTGAATAATCCATCAGGCCAAAATCCCCTTCCATTTTCTCTAGTCTTCCTGTGGAATAATCCTTCCAGATCCATATTCATCAGTGCCTGTGTTTGGGATTCCAGCAGTTTTCCCAAACAACTCTTGTTAAATACATGTCATTCTGCCTTTTTGAGAAATGGGTAGCTTTACTCTGTAATTTTATCAGGCAAGGATAGTTGACTGGGTTCTAATTTTATAAGTGATCAGTTTATTAATGAATATTTTAATATAAAACAGCTTTTTCTTCCCCAAAAATATGAATTCACAGAATTCATTCACAGATAATTAATTCAGGAAATAGAGGACCCTCCACCTCCTCTAGATAGCTGATTTGACAATACCTTCAAATGGAGACCTGGACTCCTAACCCTTCCTTTGTCACACTGCTTTTCTTTATCTCAGTAATGATATCCACAGCCCCATCAGACACTGGGAATTTTAGGATAACCTTTGGTCATTATATTGAAATTACAAATGCCATGTTGAAGCTTCATAGCCCAGGAGGCACTGTGTGATATTGGACTAAGTTCAGAATTGTTCTCATTATCATTTGCCTTGGGTTATTTATTGGCATAATGATAGTCATTCACTTGTGCCAAAAGCATGAATAACAGACTAGCTTCCTATAGCCATCATAATTATCACCTTATCTGGGAAAATGGCGGTTGAAGCAAAGGGGCCATGTCTGTTAAGATAGTAGATGCCTTGAGCATTGAGAACATTATCTGAACTCAAGATTTAATGAATCCTAGTTGTTTTTGTTTTCTTTGGGGGATGAGGGAGCTTACATGTTATCATAACTGGCATTGGCCATGAACTGCGAGCTAAACAAAATTCTAATCTTCTGAGCTACCATTTCAATAGTTAGTTTAAAAAAACCAACACCGTGTACCACCTGATACTATGTGGCTTAGTCTCAGAGTCATGGAACAGTCAATAAAACAAACAAAAAGAGCTGAAGAGGATCCAAATACATAGTCCAAGGCAAACTTAGAAACCCCTCCTTCCTTCCTATTTTCTTCCATTACATGTTGCAACTGCCAAGATGCTCCTCTCTTAAAAGCCCCTGGACAAAATGATTTTCTACTCCAGCACGGATAGCTTTGCTCTCTCCTCTCTTTCAATTCTATTATTTAATTCAATGGATACGTTCTAAGTCCTCCTTCTTTTCCTCTAGCATCTTGAATTCTCTTTCAACGCTAAGTCTTGCAGAAACTCGGAAAGAGGAGAGAAGCTTTGTGAGGATGGGGAAAAAAGCTGAGAGACAAACATCAAAGTCTGGATGGAATTGGGAGTGGTTGGAAGGCTGGGGACACTGCAGAATTAATAATTTTTGTCTCATCTGAGCATATATGAGATATGCAAAAGGAATCCATAACTAATGGCTGAAAACAATATTAGCAACTTGCTGCCTGTACTCTTGCTACAGGTACAGGAGAAGCTATCCCAGAGGCTGTACATGAAAATAGAAAATTTCCTCTGTTTGAGTCAGCTCAGTTTCCCTGTGGGTGAAAAAACTATAGCTCTTAACACTTTTGCTTTTGACATCATGATATCTCAAACTATGGAAAAAAATATGTGTGTGTGTGTGTGTGTGTGTGTGTGTGTGTGTGTGTGTGTGTGAAAAGACACTAACCCACTAATCATGCAATGCCAGGGTTGGACTTATTTCACTTATACCCATCCACATCCATGGCTTATAGGTAAGAAATTGGAGGCGCATAGAAATGTTGGTTTGCTTACAGTAAATAAAAAATATCTGAATCCAGATTTCTTAGCTCCTACTACTGAAAGCCAATATGCAGGTTTATCCTCATGAGGACACAGGAAAAAGCTAGGGGCGTGATGGCCTGGGGGCTGAGAGGCAGGGGCTGCAAAGACATTCTGTTTGCACATCTCTGGCCCTCCATCCCTCCAGCATAGACATCAGGAGGATGCCAAGCCTGATGCCTGCACCTCTGACAAAATGGAACAGACATTAAGCCCTTCCAGAGATGCTGGCTGAGAGGACCAGCATCACCCTACAAGCAACCTTGGCCTCCAAATGGGCTCCTTGTTGTGCAGAAGGTGGGACAGCACTGGCCCCTCATGCTTGTTTCACAAAGGCCCCAAGATTCCTGATGGAGCCCGGGGACACTGTTCTTCCTTTAAGAACAGAAAAGGGAACGTTGAAACTCAAAAGCAGGTTTTATAATAATTTGCCACCCTTTAACAAAGGAAACCGCAGTCCACAAATTGTTTTCTGTCCTTCCTAGAGCTGCTCAGAGCATTTCTCAGCATCCTTTAATTTCATGCCATTTTCCTAAACCAAATATTAAATTTCCCCTTTGAAGCGAAAGTAATAAATCACCAAAGAGAGACCTGGCAGCTCTTATGAAAAAAGCAGAGGTAAAAATTAGACGCGGACACCTTTCTCCTCGTCTCATTCTGGCCTGTACACAGCTGTGCAGGCCTCAGCTGCCTGCCAGGGGCTGTGCGGCTTCCCTGGCTCTGAGACTGATGCGCTGTTGCTGCAATTGTTATTGATGCTGGTGCTGTTTATTTTGTTTGATTCTGTGTTCTTGTTGTTTTGTTTTCACGGGAACAGGTGTGGGTGTTTTAGTTTGCTTGCTATTTTATAGCTCAGAATCATTTGGATTTAAATCAATAATGACAGCAAACAGATCTATTGTTTGAAATACCAAGCAGTTGCTCTCAGTCCATTGTTCTGTGAAGACTATTTTTTTTTACTTTTCAAAATAGCTTTTATTATATCACATGTGGATTTATTGTTGCTTTGAACAATTATATAATAGTCTCCAGTTTTCAAAAGTCGTGCTACTTAGTATATAAGAAAACAACGACGCATCTAGCAGCCTGCCAACCTGTTCACTTTACAGCACACATCAAATGCTGTTTGTGTATACGGTGTGGAAATATGTTTACAATCAATCCCTTGGGGCAATTTTGCAGACAAAGAGAATCTGCCTTTTATTTAAGGGGATGCTGTGCAAAAAGGTAGGGAGAATTTCTCTGCTTCCTTTTAGCCCAACACAGAGAAGACTGGATTCAGCTGCCATTTGGGGGATAAACATAAGTCATTTACGTGATGAAGTGGAACTTGAACTAAATCAAAGCACAGAGATTTATTTTTTGTTCATACGCTTTGTTTCATCAGCGCTACTTGTTCATAGCTGATACTGTAGTTGAGTTCTGCCACCGGGATGAGGGCTTCATTTCAATAGCCCAGCTGTTACATCACGGGCCTCAGCTTTCGAGGTAGAATACTACATGGGGCAGCAAAGAATCAGCCATTCATCCTGGTGCTTCAGGAATCCTTCACCACAGCCACAACTGACACAACCACCTAGATTCATGACAGGGCTGAGGAATTGAAAACATGCGTCTGGTGTTTTGTGAATCAGCCATGGCTGGACTTAACCTCATGCCCACCGTGGGTTATGTGCCTCTCTGGTCCTTGGACAAGAGATCATCCTCACCCAGTGAACTGGCCATGTCGGAGGTTAAGGGAGCAACTATCTATGGAACTTATTACAGACTGGCAAATTCTTGTTGCAAAGAAACCCAAAATCTATTAAAAGTGCCAGCTCTACAAATGATGTAAGACCTGGCAGTTATGAAGTGGATAGCTATTTTGGCATGAGAAGATGACCACAGCATGGAATTGGTGTGAGATCTGGGTATGAGTCATTTTTTAAAAGCTCCCTAGGTGATGCTCCTGACCATTCAGGGTTGACAACCCCTGGAGTAGTGCTTTTAGCTGCCTGATAGGAATGGAGTACAAAGCTCCACCTATATTCCATCTATTCGCTGAGAGACACAGCACTTTACCAAACCATTTTTTCCCCAGCTTCTCTGAAGACAGAAGAGAATATAATAAAATAAAACAGTCTAAATTTGAGTGTGAGGGATTTGGATTAGATCGAAGAAGAAACTTTCAGAAGGAAGGGGGTTGAGTATTAAAATGCATTACCTCTGGGATAGCATGCCACATCATTTTCTGAGTATTTCACAAGGATGAATTTCCATCTTCCTTTGATATGTTTCTAATGGAAAGCCTAGACGATATTGGAGTCTAAAACTCATTCTTTCACACAGGGCTGAATTCTGCACTCATTCATTCAAAACAAATCAAGCGTGTCCCGAGTGCCTTGTAATATCCTAAAGGAGGCCACTCGGTTGGAAGAACTATTTGGGTGTTCAAGCTGTGTCAGGTCCTATTTGTAAAACCATGAGAGTCAGTGCAATAGTTTGGCCAAGTTTGTATCTTCTGAAGCCAAACTGCCTGGGTTTCAGTTTTTCCACTTATTAGCAGATAGGCATGTTTTTTAATCTCTCCATCAGTTTACCTGTAATGGGATGATAATGATGATGATGAAGATATTGCTAGTGCCATCCTCATATAGTTATTCTCTAAGTTCAGTGAATTAATATATGTAAAGTACTTAAACCATGCCTAGAACATAGTAGACCTTTGTATAAAAAGTAGATTTTGTTTCATTAAAATTCATTTCAGGTTGCTTAGGTCATAGATAAATTATTATATTCTGATTTCTATTTTTAGTTGCAAAACTAAAATACACAATCTGTTTTGTATTTTTTAAGCTAGTAAAAGTACAACACATCCTTGGATTAGCAAAATCTTAAGAGGTTGAAGGAAATAGAGAAGTTGTGTAGAGGAAAGTTTCTTAATCCTGTGTGCACATTAGAATCACTGGGGAGGCTTTTTAACAATACTAATGCTCAGACCCAATCACAAACAATACAATTAATTACCAGGCTCTTATTTATTTATTTATTTTTAACTCTACTTGTCATTCCAAAGTCCAGCAAAGGTTGCAAACCATTAATCAGGAAACAACTTTCTTGAAATGTAGACATTTTCTTAGCCAATCTCTTTTAACATTTCTATTGATAGAGAACTCATTATGGCACATAAAATGAACTATCCCTTTAAGTTCAAATAACACTAAGCAAACAATTCGGACTGAACAAATTTAGAGTTTACCTTCAAAGTCCTCATGTCCTCAAACTGTTGGCAAAAGATTTGTTCGATCAAGTGAAAAAATGCCAAATATAATGAAATGTTCTGCAAAGTCTCTAACCTTTCACTACTGCCACAGTTAAATGAAACAAAATACTCTTAAAAGCAAATTGAATTCATTTGCAAAATATGAAAGTTATTATTGTTTAAATGAAATGACATAAGATGGCATTCCTGTTTTGAAAGTTATTTGATAATCTGCTTTTATACGATAAATTTTACAGATTTATTTTAGAATTTCATTTATCCATCTATTACTAGTTATTTGGTTAACTATAGTACAGAAACAATGTCAGGCACTGGCTATAAACCTTTATAAATACAAAAGCTGGTTTTAATACATTATATTTTTCTCAATATTCCACACCAGTTGTCCTCATTTTTAAGTATACTGAACAAATAAGAATCTAGAGTTGTAATTCAAGTAAATTAAGGACTTGAGAGATGATGGGGAAGGGATTCACTATGGAATTTTTGTAAAAAGTGAGTTCTACCTTATTTAAGATGTGATTTAATTTAGCAGAATGTCATTCATACACAATTTCTGGAGACATAGATCAGGTAACAAAGACCTCCCAGGAACTGCGAATACCTGTGCTGGAATCACTTTTTAAACATCAGTGGGCATTTGATCTAAACTGGCTTAGAGGACAAAACTGAGAGAAGAGCAAGATTACCAAAGGTTGGACACCATTTAATTAAATGAGAACAGCTGACACATGTCAATGTGGTTCAGAGGAGAGACAGAAGTTGATCATCCCCATGAAGGACATCTACAAGGGTAGCCTTAAGGAAACTGCAGGTCACAGGAACAATGTCTGATGCCTGGCCAATGTGATCATTGCAATATTCTCCATAAAATATTATTAAATTTTTATTTTCCATGGCAAATTATCAGCTGGCCAAGAGTTATGAACTCTCCCCCTGCTCATTGTATATCCAGCTAAAATGGCAGAGACCGTCTTATGTTTAAGTCCTTTATCCATTTTGAGTTTGTTTTGTGTATGATGTAAGTTGGTGGTCTAATTTCATTTTGTGTGTGTGTGTGTGTATGGTGTAACGGGAAACCATAAAAATACTAGAGGAATCCACAGGCAGCAAAATCTCAGACATATGCCAAAGCAATTTCTTCACCGATACAGCTCCTAGGGCAATGGAAACTAAAGAGAAAATAAACAAATGGGACTACATAAAAATAAAAAGCTTTTGCATAACAAAAGAAACCATCAATAAAACAACAAGAAAGCCCACTGCATGGGAGAACATATTTGCCAATGTTATCACAGATAAGGGTTTAATCTCCAGCATTTACAGGGAACTCATACAACTTAACAAAAGGAAGATAACCCAATCACAAAATGGGCAATGGATCTAAATAGATACTTTTCAAAAGAAGACATAAGGAAGGCCAAGAGAAATATGAAAACACTAGGGGCCCGGTGCACAA
>NW_005353460.1:3418852-3442659 GCF_000412655.1 Myotis brandtii
CAATAAGAAAAAAATAAAAAAAAACAAACTAATAATCATGTTAGCTAAAAAAATAATAATAAGAATAAAATGGCAGAGACCAAAGGAGTTGGAATTAATACAACAAAACAGAATGAATGCAGAAGAAAAACTATCTATAACAACATTAAATGGAAAGAAATTGTTGATTATGGTTTTAAACATTTCAAGGGGCTATTTTGTTTTCTAAATACTAAAATAAATTTTTATAGTTTACCCATTTTCTTTTTATTGTAAACTCAATTCTCAGGTTCCTTTCTGTCCAATATAGAAAATTTAATCTTAATAATTTTCCTCCAATGATATGCAGGCAAATGATAGTAATGCTCTTTTAGATTTTATGCAATGTCATTCTCTGACATAACACATTCTCAGGTTATCCTTGCACCAGATTTGCACTAAAAGAAAAGGCATTATAAACAAGACTCTGATCTTATTCTTGTGGGGGTTTTTCTTTAATTGATCTCACCTTGAGAAAGATCCCTAAACTTTGTCCTAAGTTTCTTTATCCACAAGGGGGGGAAAAGGATTTGAATAAGTTATACATTAATTTTCTTCCAGCTCTAACATTTTATAAATCTCTATGTTGAAGTACATTGAGATGGTGACAAAGGGCTTTAGTAACTTGCCCAAGGTCATGCATTTAGACAGAGGTAGTGAAAGACTCAGTTCTCCTGAATCATATTTCAAAGTGTTCGCACTATCCTTGAAGGCTTATTATTGAAAATGTGAAAATAAGACCTTGGTTTGTGTTATTATTTTCTTTTACTCTTGGACTAAAACAATTTGTTTAAAGTTACACTATCATATGGGATATTATTTGGCAACAATATGTTTCAAGGAAATAGCGAACACCAGTGTTTTGCATTTAGTTGTGAAAATCAGGGGAGAAGGACTTCTACTCTGATTCACCGACACAAACTCCCACTTCAGTTGGCTCTGCCTTGGGTTGGGACTGTTTCTTAGGGACAGTGATTTTATTCATGCTAAAGGAATAAGATCTGATGACTTCTAATTTCCAAGGGCAAAAAGAAAAGCTTACCCATATGATTAGATTGGAAGTTTCCCAGAGTTTTGCTGTTTGCCAATTTGTTCTTAGACTGGCCCAAACTTCATGGACTTCTAAACAATAGTCCTGGGAGCTTAAGAGTTAACCATTTGGAAAAGAATTAATAAATAAAATTATTATCTTCTCTTCTACAGGAAGGAGGGACCCACATGTGCAGTAGCAGATCTTATCCCGTTTTTTCTTATCGCATTACTCAATCTTCCCTGTAGAGCAGACAGGTGAAGTACTGACTTTCACTGGGCAATATTAAGTAGGAACTGGGGCCATTCCATTGCAATAGCATAGAGGCTTGGTTCCTTGTGAATGACTCACACTCTCCTCTGTTTCTTGCTTTCACACACAAAGCTCACTGGGAAAGAGTGCCTCCCTTCAAGCTTGTTTCACTTTTCTCCAGCTTCATTGGAGGAATTCAGTTGGAGGAGTGAGTTATAACAAGCCAGGATACTTTCTCCAATTCAACACAACTAGGAAGCCGTATACTTTGAGAACTATTAAGCCATTGATAAATTAATGCCATAGTTGACTCCTGTTTGCCTCCTGAACGTTTCTTAATGTTCCTGGATACAAAAGAGAAGAGGGATGTCACCAGCATCTCCCAATCAACAAAAGCTAGCACAATCAAGAATCAAATTCTACAGCTGATGGTTACAGAGGTCAGAATATCTGCTATCAAAGTTTGCTGGAAGTTGACATAACAATCCCAGATTAAGAAGGCTGTACAGGGACTTAAATTGTGGTTCATTTCTGATCTATTCTAATTAGATGTTAATGTCTTCACACCTTGTCAATTGGTTGGAGAAAAATTATACTTGGAAGCATCATGTACCTCTCTCTCTAATAATTATCCTAATTTGTTTTGCTCATTTGTGTAGTAACATAGCACAAGGTGGAAAATGAGTTCCCTGCAGGTCAGTGAGTATTACCTCACTACTCAATACACATTTGTAGATCATAAACATGGTTCGTTAGTTTCTCAAAGACAAGAAAGTTCTCTTGCCACAGACATTTCTGAAAGCAATAAAAATTACGTAATTATTCTTGAAGAACATGTAACATTTAAGTTTTAATATGTTTTCCATGCACATGTGCACATCTAACAAATGGTGCAGAGATCTCAAGTTAAAGGAGACTCTTTAACCACCTAAAGCCACATGTTGACACTTTCTTTAATTGTGACAAATTCTGTTCTCTCACTTGAGAAGGTGACATTTTATGGCAAATAAGTCTGGGAGATCACCTGGAACATGTAATGATTTCCTGTGTTTTAAGCTATTTCTTATAATGACCAGACAGTTGTAGACAAAAAGCTAGCAGGCAGTACAGGTGTTCTGAGCTTTATTAATCGCATCAGAAAACCTATACTTTTTTTAAAAAAGCCAATCAAGAGCTCAGATTCTCCTCAGCATGAATGTATCTCAAAGAACTGGTAAATTGGAGTAAGTGTCTATATTGCCATGAACCCCAAGTCACTGGAATGGCTGTGTGACATAAGGAGGCAGGAGGTCTGAGAACAAGCATGTAATGCTGACCATTGGTATTAATATGCCGTCATCTCCTCTTCCTTGTGATCTAGCTGCCACCACCTTAACCACTTCCACTCACACAGCTCTGTGAAGTCATCAAATATGAATGGAGCTGGAATCATTTAAGAAAAACAATAAAGGGTAGCATTATACTTTTAATCTATGCTTTGCCACAGGGTCTCACCCCTTCCACAATTCCCCATTGGGCCTGCTAGCCTCTGATGTGACCTTCTCTGTTGATTTTCCCCTTGGAGGCTATTCTTGATATTTATCTTAATAAGACACCACAAAGAGGTAGATGATAGGAAGGGAGAGCCTCAGCAGTATAATTTATGTCAGGTAATTCAGCAGAGACAATAGCTAAATGAAACTCTCCAAATGTTAGAAGATAGCTTTTAAACCTGGGGGTGGCGGGAGAAGAGGGGACTTAAGAGAAGAGCAACTTTTCAAACTACTGCTTGCATTTTTAGGTTTGTTACTTTGCAAATAGTCCTGGCAGAGAAGAGCAGCAGCCTTCACGTGTGGTCTGAGAGAAGGTGGGACTACGTGAATGATAAGTTGATGAATGTAAAACAAAAACAGGAAAGAAAAAAGAGGTATTCTGCCCTGGCTGGTGTTGCTCAGTGAGTTGAGTGTTGTCCCATGCACAAAGAGGTTGCTGGTTTGATTCCTGGTCAGGGCACTTGCCCAGGTTTGCAGGCTTGATTCCTAGTAAGGGGCATGCAGGAGGCAGCTGATCAGATGTTTCTCTCTCATTGATGTTTCTATCTCTCCCTCTCCCTCTCTCTCTAAAATCAATAAAACATATTTTAAGAAAATTAAAAAAGGTATTCTGTTTTCATTCTGTTGTGGGACTTTTGGGGAGAACTGCAAATAAATAGACTTCTCCATTTGGCTCAAGAACCCATCTACAAACTTGTGAAGTGAATGGAACCCCCAAATGGGCAGTTGAAATCCAGACCACTTAAAACACATAGTTATAGATATGCAATAAAACAAAATGAACAAACACATTCTGGATTGAAGGGAGGAAACATTTTTACCATTTCTTTCATTAAGTATACCAGCTAAGCCCTCACAGCTGGTATATACCCTGAAATGTAGTGAAATGAATACTGCACTAGGAATCTGAAATTAGATCAGTTCTGGTTCTACTATTTGCTCTGTAACCTGGATGAGTCCCTTCATATCCCTAACCTCCCTCTTTATAGCAAGGTGAAATAATACTTAGCATACTACCCTCTAGGAGTTGTTGTCAATGCCAAATTAAGCAATGGATTAAAAGTATAATAGAATGCTACCCTTTATTGTTTTTCTTAAATGATTCTGCTTTTTAGGTTTACTGTCTTTATCTTCAACCTATTTTCTATTTGCTTCGCAGAGGCCCAGGAGATGGAATAGGGAATGTATTTACTGGTATGGATATACTTTAGTCCTGAAATATAGAAGATTAGGTAATAACTGTACATAATTAAATCAAGTTTAATAAAAAATAAAAAAGGATGGTGGCATCTACTTTAATGTATATTCATTTTTTTATTTATTCAATTAGTCCAAAAGTTTCAAACCTGGCTTGTAGCTGAATAGATGCGAATAAGTTTGGTTATGTAATAAAAGAATGCCAAAATATTTCACAATGGGGGAGACTTCCCCTGAGAGTAGAAAGTGAGAGTGTTTAACAGAATATATCATGACATAAGATATTTAACTGAATCTCAAAAGATAAGTAGGTTTCTTTCCCATGTGAACAACAGTATACTCATCATTATTGGAACTTTAAAATCTTCCTTTCTAAGAGTAGACTAAAGGCGAAATTATATGAGTAAATATGGTAACCATCTTTCACAGTAGAATAGGCTCTTTTAAAAGCAAATTAACACTGTCCCTACTTAAGCAACTGAGCACCTTAAGCAAGGCTTGCTGGATGGAAATTATCCCGCTGGTATTAAGCCCCAACACAATCCAGTGAAAAAATGCCTAGGTTCCAGATGTTCCAAAAGAACTTAGAGGGTGAGCAAGGAGGGAGATGGAGGATAAAGGAAGAGAGAAGAGAGATGGGGAAGAATGAGGGAGTACAAAGCTAAATTCTGACTTTTTGACTCCATTCTTTTCAGTCCTTATAACCACACTACATCCTTGCCCTGTACCATTACATCCATCCAAGACTTGGGTCTACAAAATAAAACAGGATCATTACTTGGTTCAAGAATTTAAATGTCTTCATACCATGAGTAATGAATAAAGTATTTAAAATTATGGCAAATGATAACTTGAACTAACATGATATAGATTTTTGAGTTCTGGGTATAGATGTTGGTGAAACTAAATATCCCTCTGAGATTATTTGTTTATTGGGCGACACTGACAAGTTCTGAAAGATGGGAAGAACTCTCTTCCTGTACTATCTCCTGAAAGAGCTCAAAGAGACGCATGGGGAGCCGGATTTTGTTCTCTATTTCACTTTGCTAATTTTAGGTAGTGCTGACCTCAACACTGAGGTGTCAAATCTGCTCAAAGCAAGCAAATCTTCCCCTGAAACTTTGGGACTTCTTTCAGAGCAATAGTGTCGTTCTAGCTGAAATAGTTCAACACATAAAAATGATTCTTGGGAAAAGAAATTTCCCAAACCTGACTCAAAATAGAAACTTGCAAGCAGGGGGAACGGCACCAGGTGCTGCGTGGCATAGGGCATAGAGGCAAACAGAAACTCATGTTCAGCCTGTGGCAGGTATTCTCTTAGCTCCATTTTCTCTCTCTCCAACTCTTACTTCTAATTCTCTGTGTCCAATCACTCTAGGCCTTTGAAGACTCTTAGTATATGTGCTGCCAAAGCTAGCACAGCCTTTGAAGACTTTTAGAACATCTCAGACCTGGAAAAAATAATCATTTACTCTTTTCTACTGCTGAGGTCATAATAATAGTGATTCTCAACCAGGCTTTTGAATTTATAAGAAATGCAGCCCTTGGGGTCTATAGAGCACTGCGGAACCAATATCTCAGGCCTTTAAGAGGTAATAAAGCCAATCAAACCACTAAACTCTATTTCTACATCTAGAATCTCTTTGAAAGGAAAGGGACCAAGAAATAATTTAAAAAGATCTATAATGACTTCAAACCTTAGGAACATTATGGGGTTGGGGCTAATCAAGATAGAACCACATTAGAAAGGTTAAACTTTTTAAATTTGCCAGGAAAGAATATTTTATGATAGCTAATGTACCTAAAATGTTATAAACTTAACTCATTATTTGATAGTTTTCTTGACAATCGTAATTAGAAAAAAGTAATTAGCCACAGAGGGCATCTCTTGGTCCACAGTTTAATTATTTTTGGCTTTAAAATTTGTAGAGCATCACATTTTCAATGTATTTCTATTGTTCTTTCGAACTTGCAATCTTTTTTTTTATTTTAAATGTTGTCGCTCTTATGCAAAGTGAGTACATTAGAGATCACTTTGTGTCAAAGAGACTTCAAAGGCTGAAATCAAATTAACTTAAATTCAATATTTTATTTTGTAGACCAGAAAAACAGCAATTACTGTGCGTTCCAAATTTTCTTTCTTTCTCAGAGAGAGCTAGTTGGCAGGAAAATCTCATCTCCCTTTTTCTTGGCCATTATGGCTGCTCAGCTAGACTAAATTTTCTAGACTCCCTTGCTTTGGGACATGGCTATGTGACTGTGGATATGTGCCTTGGACTAGGAGTGTGATGCCTACCACTCCCAAGACTCGATCTATTGTTATTGATGATCCACATGCTCTTCCTGTGACAGGAGCCCAGCTCCCACTACTAGATAGCAACAAGGTCACAGGGGCATGGGGAAGCAGTAACTGGGTCCCTGATAAACTTTAAGGAACCCAGTTCCCCATTGGCCTGGACACGTCACGTTGAAACTTGTACATGAGAGAGTAATAAAATGTTTTGATTTTTCTTTTAAGCCATTCAGTCATTAGGTCTTTATTTTTAATGTGTTGGTATCATTATGTCAATTTCTTTAAACCCCTCAAAACTTTGGGCTCCTACAACCAAGTGTTGAACTTCTTAAGAAATGCCTAAATAGTATCTAACCAGGATTTAGAAAAAGGCCCGGCATACCAATACAACAAATTACTGAAAGAATATGTGAAAAAATGATTAAAAAGTAACTTGCTTAAGGTGACATAGTCAATTGCTACAGAACCAAACAGAAACCTTATGTTTTCAATTATATTTAATATATCTTCAATACAAATCTTACTTTCTTATCCTGAGATAAATAAGAATATTGATTATAGCCTTGTTCATACACTTTTTTTCTATATGTTACAAAGAAACTTTGCTTAGAATATTTTTCTGTTGTTATTAATAAGTATCAACTAGCTAGTCTTATCAGAGAATTGCCCTAGTGATGTTTTCATACAGACACAACATCTCGGTTTGTCAAATGTACTATAATTTCAGAGAGAAGAAAACAAGCTACTCCAATTATGCTTTGCCATTTGTCTGACATGTTCATTATTCTCGACGCAATTCCTATCACATGTTGTTTTCTTGTAAAAGCCATTTCTGTCAAATTAACTTAGGGAGGACTGGTGAAAAATGAAAAAAGAAAAGAAAACTCCTCATCTACTTCCAACACCTGGAGAATCAGCAGAGAAATATAATTTTGTCTCTTTCAAATTAAATCAGATTCTGGGCTTGCTGTTTCTGAAATAACCCAATATAAAATGGAAGAGTTGCATCCATCCATGACCATCTAGGAACACGCTCAATTCATGGAAAATCAATTCCAACTCACAGCCATGTGGCTTTTTATGATGATATATTAAGATTTCTTTAATTTTTGTAAATCTACTGACTTATTCATTTGGATGCTATCAGAAAAAAAGACACTTTCAATTCAGTAAAATCCTTATCCAATAAAGTGATCTGGGCTCTGGTCACAGTTCCTACACATATTAGGAAATTCATGGTTCTCACTTAAGTTCAGGGCCAAAGCCTCAAAATCTTTTAAAAGGATATCTTTTATATATTCTGAGTGACCTCTATAACCATTTCTTTTCATTTTTATTATCTTCATTCATTTATCAATAAATCTATAGGACAAAGCTATGAGATGACAATTGCCAGAGAGGATTAAAAAAAAAAAAACAACAACACACACACACACACACACACCAAAAAAAAACTATCAGAACAAATAATCAAATCAAGGCTAAACAAAGCTATGAGATGACAACTGCCAGAGAGGATTAAAAAAAAACAAACAACAACACACACACACACACCAAAAAAAACTATCAGAACAAATAATCAAATCAAGGCTACAGTAAAGGCTTAAATCTTGTTTTTCTATCCTAGTTTAGTTTGGCACTGCTGAAAGGATCCTATTAAAGCTGACAAGTACAAGGAACACATAGTAGAATCTCTACAATTAAAAAGGGAGCTGAAAGCATGAGTGAGTTCAGGAGAGATACTACAAGACACATGAGTTTTTGAAGGTAGTGTCGGAATTGGTGCTATTAATGTTGAAGAGCAGAAGTGCAAAACATAGAAGAAAAAAAAGATGGACGGTACACAAAGTGAAGATGGAAGAAAAATATTATTGCTATTTCTTCTTCTGGGGCTCCCATTATGTATATGTTGGTACACTTGATGTTTTCCAACAAGTCAAAGGTTCTGTTGTTTGTTTTTCATTTTTTTTTTCTTTCTGCTCCTAAGCCTAGATAATATCTATTGATTTATCTTCAAGTTCACTCACTCACTGTTTGCCAGCTCAATCTTTTTTTATCCTCAGCCAAGGATATATTTTGTATTTATTTTAGAAAGAGAGGAAGAAAAGGAGAGAGAGAGAGAGAGAGAGAGAGAGAGAGAGAGAGAGAGAGAGAGAGAGACATTGTGTTTCTTTTGTTCTTTGAATCTATTCTGTTTATAATTGCTGATGATCTAAAGTTGTCTACTAAGCCCATACTCTTGAGTATCTCAGGGACATTTTCTGCAGGCTCTTTTTTATTTCCTGTGTGTGTGCTTTATTATTATGTTTCCTTGCATTTCTCATAGTTTTTGTGGAAAACTAGATATTTAGATAATATATTCTTTCAATTCTTGTATCAGATTCCTCTGTCCCCCATAGTTTGTTGTTGTTGGTATGTTGTCGCTGCTGTTGTTTTCTTATTGGTGCTTGTTTGTGTAGTATTTTTCCTGAACTAACTCTGTAGATTCTGTGTTCTCTACTGTGCATGGCTTCTGAATTGAGTCCTCTGCTAGTTTTTATTTTTTTAAGTTACTGTTTTTGCTTGTAAATCTGGTTTCTTATGGGTCACAACCGGGGTCAATATAATGTAATGGTCAGCCAATGATGGGTTAGATTTTCTTAAATGCCTTGCCTTAATCTCTATATTTGCCACAACAGTGTATATGAGAAGACAAGTCTTCATACTTCAGGTAGTTTAGAAGACAGCCTTAGCTTTCACTTCCTGCTTATATAGGGCCTCGAAGTTAGCCCTTCTACTTTCCCATGTTTTTCCTGGGCTTTCTCACAGTCTTTTAGGCCCCCTATAGGAATATATTGACATTTTTTTCAATATGTTGAAATTTTTCAAAGTTCCTTATGGCTGCTGTCTAGATCTTTGGATTTCCTTTTAAATTCCCAGCCAACCTCTTATTGGTCTCAACTGAAATCACAGCCTTAGGCAGCCAAATTGTTTCTAGAATTGCTATTGTTTTGGTAACAACCTGGGAGTAGGCTTCCTCCTCCTCCCTACTTCCACTGAGCTGAGCTCTAAATCAAATCACATAGCCACTATGCTCTGGGAATAGAGATTTCCAAGGAGCTGAAAGTTTGGATAAAACATTGGCTGCATTCTGGGGATGCTGCTTTTAAAGAAACTCTAAAATAGGTCAAATCTCTTTGTTGTCTGCAATGCTGCTGTCTTTTGAAGACCATGCCACTGAGCTGGAGAGGAAGAGGGCCTCAAGTTAAAATTGACAGACCTACCTTCCTCCTTTCCCTCTACCTGAAGTTTAGTAGTTCCTTTTGAACAAAGTTTTAAATGGTTAGGTGTAGTTGTTTTGCCTGTATTTTTGTTTTTTAATTTAAAGGGAGAGTAAGGTCACCAAGGTTCTCATTCTGCTATTTCAGAAGTTGACCTCCTCTTATACAGTTTATCAAATTGATTTAGCATTTTATTTAATTAATCTATGGTATGTTTTAAATTTACATCAATATATGAGGTCTACCACACACAGTAACAGCTGGATGCTGGGCTAGAATCTCAGGCTATGACAGTTCATACTAGGCCAGAAAACTCCGACACCTGTAGTGATGAGTGTCTAAAATGTGTACCCTCAAAATCTGATTGAGTCACCCTTACAAGGAATTTCTCAGTGAAAAGATATAGGCAGAAAATAAAAATAGCAGGTGATTTTCATGAGCACTTTGGTGCTTGGATCATCTATCCTCAACTGTCCTCCTAGATAGTTTTGTTAAAGTATTGCTGTTTAACAAACTGTACTCAATAAAGTGTCATAAAACAACAGGCATTTTATTAATATTACAACTTTGTGGGCCAGAAATTCAGTCAGAAATCAGCTGGGCTATACATACTTCTGTGCCACATGGAGTGTTATTCAGCTAGTGGTTGGTCTGGTATGGGTGGTCCACAATGCCATTATTAAATGCTTAGTTCCTTTGTCAGATGACTAGAAGGTTCTGCTGTATCACTCTGTCTTTCTATGAAGACTCAGGGTTTCTTCATGTGGTTTCTCCTGCAAAGCAATCAGACTTTTTACGTCATGGATCAGAATTTCCTAGAGAGCGAGGCTAATCCTTTTAAAAGGGAGGCCTCAACTTGATAGAATATCACTTCCACTGCCTATTAGTCAAAGTTGTCAAGGGGAGGTGATATAAAACCCACCTCTTGAAAAAAAGAATGTCAAAGAATTTGATGTCATCTTTAATCTGCCACACAGCCCAAGTTTGTTTGAAAAATGAGACACAAAGACATTAGCAATTCTCTGGGCTTGGGACCGAGTGCATCCCTGTGAATCTCTCATCATAATGGGCCTCTGAGACATCCCTAATAAACCTGAGAATTTTGTTTCTTCAGTCAGGTATTTTCCTGATTCATTGAGCGTGACTGTGGCATCACCTTTAGAGAATCACTAAAACATCAACAACAGCGGATGAAGCCTGCATTTTTCAAAGATAGAGGGAAAAGAGCCACCTGGCATTTGAAGAGATTTCCAAAGATAATGTTCTAATTCCCTTTTAAGAATCAGGTAGTCGCCCTAGCCGGTTTGGCTCAGTGGATAGAGCATCGGCCTGTGAACTGAAAGGTCCCAGGTTCAATTCCGGTCAAGGGCACATGCCCGAGTTGTGGGCTCGATCCCCAGTGGGGGACTTGCAGTAGGCAGCCAATCCATGATCCATGATTCTCTCTCATCATGGATGTTTCTCTCTCTCTCTCTCTCTCTCTCTCTCTCTCTCTCTCTCTCTCTCCTCCTTCCTCTCTGAAATCAATAAAAATATATTTAAAAAAAAAGAATCAGGTAGTCATTGCTGACACATGGTATTGGTGGGAATGTTATTTCTTCTCTCCTAATGGACTTAACAGCACAATTTGCCTAGCTCAGCTTAGTATAAGAAAGCCTTTAAGAGGAGGATGGCTTCATTTCATTAGTACTACTTTGCCGGCTTTTCTTAATGTTCCATCTTTTTGTTCACACATAATTATCTGGTGCTTCCCTAGAGCATCGTTGTCTTGATTAGCTCAAAAGTTTTGTTCATGCCATAACCAGTTTGGCTCAGTGGATAGAGCGTCGGCCTGTGGACTGAAAGGTCCCAGGTTCAATTCTGGTCAAGGGCACGTACCTTGGTTGCAGGCACATCTCCAGTAGGGAGTGTGCAGGAGGCAGCTGATCGAAGGTAGTCATTGCTGACACATGGTATTGATGGGAATGTTATTTCTTCTCTCCTAATGGATCTAGCAGCACAATTTGCCTAGCTCAGCTTAGTATAACAAAGCCTTCAAAAGGAGGATGGCTTCATTTCATTAGTACTACTTTGCTGGCTTTTCTTAATGTTCCATCTTTTTGTTCACATAACTATCTGGTGCTGCCCTAGAGCACCGTTGTCTTGATTAGCTCAAAAGTTTTGTTCATTATAGAACTCTCAACTCTTTTTTTCTTTTCTAACCTGGATTATTTTACAATGAACATATTCACATCTTTCCAATTCTCAAAATATAAATGAGCTGTAAACTCCCCTTCTATTGAGCAGTTCCAATGAGGCACAGACTTTGAAACAAAAGTAGAGGTCTATTGATTGATTGTCTCCTACAGGGAGCAGGTATCAACTTGACAGCTTCCACTTTTTGATCTTTAAAACAAAAGGATCTTTAACCTCCTCTTAGACAGTAGAGCCAGTTTCTCAAAGGATAGTTTTTGAAATATATGTTTTTATTGATTTCAGAGAGGAAAGGTGAGGGAAAGAGAGATAGAAATATCAATGATGAGAGAGAATCATTGATAGGCTGCCTCCTGCACACCCTACACTGGGGATTGAGCCCTGCAACCCAGGCATATGCACTGACTTGGAATCAAACCATGACCTCCTGGTTCATAGGTAGATGATTAACCACTGACCCATGCTAGCTGGGCAAAGGGTAGTTTTTGTGTGATGGGAAGGAAGTAGATCTCTGAAACATAGGAAGCAAATACTATTTCTCACCCACCACAGAACCTTTCATACTTCAATAGTGAGTAATCCTCTCAAGGGTATGATGCTGATAGCACTTATTCTAGACCAGAAGCAAAAATATCACAAGTGTAATATTAAATAGTAGATTTTGTTTAATATGAAACTTCTACATTGAAGGCATTGTACTTTATACTGGGGGTATAATGGAAAGCAAAATATATATGCTCCCTAAAATCATGAAGTTGACATTGTCGTGAGAAAAACCAAATAATTAAAAAAATGTGCATATCCATATATATAAAAACCTAAGTGACCGGAACCCTGGAATGACCAGTCTCTATGACACACACTGACCACCAAGGGGCAGATGCTCAATGCAGGAGTTGCCCCCTGGTGGTCAGTGTGCTCCCACAGGCTAACTTCCCCTGGTCCCTCCCCCCGGCCGGCCAACCTCCCTTGGTCCCTCCCCCTCTCCCCCCATCTGGCAGGCCCCGACTGGCAGCTGGCACCTGGCAGGAAGGCCCTGGCTGTCCCTGATCGCTGGCCATGCCTAAGGACCTCATCCATGCACAAATGTCATGCATCAGGCCTCTAGTTGTTATATAATATTATGTTTCAAAGTTAAGGAAATTGAATCTGCAAGAGTGCATAAAATATAGTTGACCCAAACTGTAGATGGGAAAGGCTTCATGTACCATAACATGAAATCTGAAGAAAGAGTAGGATGTAATCAAATGAAGAAGTAGAAGAGCATTCTGGACACAAGCAATTACATGTATGTATGATCTGATCCAGAAGAAAAAATGGCACATTTGAGACACTGAAAAGAGGCCTGTGTGACTGAGGTACAGAGAACAAGAGTCAGGTTGAAGAGAGTTATATATCTAATCATGTAGAACCTGTGGTACATATTTTGTTTTTATCATAAATCAAGTGAGCATCCACTTAAGGGATTTATGCTTGAGAATGTATGATTAAAACTATGTTTAGGATAACATTTTCTTCCAAAGATATGTATGAGTTAAAATGAATACAGGTTGATGGAATATGGTAAGGAGATAAAAATGTTAAACATCACCACAAGAAAATTAACAGTTGCTCAATTCAATAAAAATTTACTTGATACTGGATTTGGATATTATGGAGGTTTGGAGAAAAGGACAGCATTGAGTGACTTCAATATTTCTATATTAAGCAAGAAAATAAATAGTGACTCCATTTTTTGAGACAGAGTGCACTGGATGGAAATCAGAATGAAAGGAAAGATCTCTCTTGGGTAAGTTGTCTTTGTGACATCGGAGCAGAGATGCTTGGTAAGTAGATGAACATATCCTATATAATAAAAGCCTAATATGCAAATCGCCTGAATGGCAGAATGACTGGTGAAACAACCAGTCCCTATGACCCGCACTGACCACCAGGAGCTGCCCCCTGGTGGTCAGTGAGCTCCCACAGCTGGAGTACTGCTCAGCCAAAAGCTGGGCTCATGGCTGGCAAGTGCAGCAGTGGTGGTGGGAGCCTCTCCTGCCTCCGCTGCAGCACTAAGGAGTGGCGGGCCAAGCGGTAAGGAGTGAGCAGGCAGGTGGTTAGGAGTGAGGGGTCCTGGATTGCAAGAGGGTGCAGGTCAGGCTGAGGGACCTCTCCCCGCCCTCTGCACAAATGTCGTGCATTGGGCCTCTAGTGTGGAAATAAAAAGAGAGGTTTTGACCTGAGATGTAAATTTAAGAGTCATTAGACTGTAAATGATAACTGAACCCATGGACATGGTAAAGGTGCCTAAAAAAAGTACACAATAGAAGAGCAAACATTTAAAATGGGAAACACATTATTACTAAGTATTTTAGCTTGAGCTTACAAATAGGACAACAGATCGAAAAGAATGAGCTCTCAGAAGCAAAGGAAACAAAATGTCCCCTCCCTCCAAAAAATATGGACAATAAAGTGGCCAATAGTCTCTGCTCATAAGTCAGTTAAAAGATGAATGATTAAGAAGTCCCTTGGATTTAGTAGCATAATGATAATTGGGTAACTAACAACAGTTGCTAAAGAATGATTGGGATGACTTGACAAAACAATAAAAAGCAAAGAATTGGAGACTGTACAACAAAAATCTTAAAGAAGATTGGCTATAAGCGGGAGGAGAAATGTAAGGTGATAGTGGAGAAAATTCTTGCATTTAAAATAGTGGTATCTTAAATATGAACATGTTCAATAGTTAATGGGATGGATTTATTGGAAGGCAACAGTTCAATAGAGAGGAGAAAGATGAATTAACTGATAGTGTAAGAATACTAAAAAGATGGAGATGGGTAACAACAAAAGGAAGATAATATCCTAATAAGATATGATGGAAAATGTGGTTGAATCTGTAAGATTAAGAGCAGAAATTGGAATAAATTATTTCTAAGTGACTTCAATTTTCCCTGAAAAGTAGATGGCAAGGTATGTGTGAAGTTTATGTCTGAAATATTTGTGAGATAAAAAAAATAAACCCAATTAATGTCCAAGAGTTGTTAGGCACTATAGATTTTCTAATTGAGGTTGTTAATCATACCATTATATCATAATTTGTGAATTTCTGCAGTTACAATTATATACTTGGATATAAGATAGAGGAAAAAATATTGTCAGCTTCATCTTGAGTGGGTGTGTTGTCAGATAGGTGTGACAACATCACAGGAAAACAAGAGAATCTGTGGTATTGGCAAAAGTGTTATTAAATGTTGAACTATGGAATCTAAACTATGTAAGGATGGAAGTAAAGAAAATAGAGGGTTAATAGTTTATAAGAATTTAAAAAGAGCAATAAAACTGGATTTTCTGATGACTTTTACAAAAGGAAATAGCTTAATAAGTAAGCTGGCATGAGAGAAGGTTTTGATCAAAGAGCACATAAGATGTGTTTATCTATTTTCTTGTTTCACTACTTACCGACTTCAGGGTGGAGGGCAGATGAGTTATATGGAACATTGGAGATGGAGGGCAGGTGAGTTATATGGAACATTGCAGCATTGGGGGGGGTGTTAGTGTTTAGAATTTATGAGGCCTGGTTTCTTTCATATATGGTCATCATATAAACTTTATATTAAATGTAAAGGAAGAGAGGTGAGAAGATGTTTTAAGTAAAAACATCAGCTCCAGGTTACACCTTTCTCCCCTCTTGCTTCAGGATAAATTATGATTTCCTCAACATCTGCTATTTCTCAGCTGAAGTGAAACTTTGATCCACCTAAATTATACTAGTTTGGAATTTTTTGATAGCTTTTTAAATAATATGTTGGACATATTCTTATTTTTTTTAAAAAAAGGTATGGAAAGAAGGGAGGAAAGGAGACAAAAAGGAGGGGAGGGTTAGAGGAAATAAAATGGTTTGGCTCAGTGGATAGAGCATTGGCCTATGGACTCAAGGGTCCCAGGTTCAATTCTGGTCAAGGGCATGTACCTTGGTTGCAGGCACATCTCCAGTAGGGAGTGTGCAGGAGGCAGCTGATCGATGTTTCTCTCTCATCAATGTTTCTAACGCTCTATCCCTCTCCCTTCCTCTCTGTAAAAAAATCAATAAAATATATTTTTAAAAAATGAAGTAAGATTCTGAGCTTGAAGTCATTGAGGTAGATGTTCTTAAAAATTTAAGAAGAGCAGTCTGAAGATCAGGACCCACAATGAGATAAATATCTACCAAAATAAAGTGAAATAAAATCATCTGATCAAGGTGAAATGACATATCCTAAATTATGCTGAAACAAAATTATATCTCAATTTTCCCAGCTTTCCCTATGTTTTACATTACTAATTGGAAGCTTGCTCACTGTACTAGCCATGCTTTATACATCCTATCAGCATACCTATCATAGTACCCAGGACAGAGTAGTTAATAAATAAATGTTTAAGTGGAGAAAGAAATGAAGCTTATCAAATTTCTGATGTAGGAAATTCTGTAAGATATTTAAAGATTATTAACAATGGTATATATATATCTCAAACTTTGCAGGAAAGTTCCAGCTTCAAATTATAGGATTAAGAGTTTATATAAATAATATTTACAGAGTTTAGGTCAACCCTATAAATAGTGTACTATTATTTTCTCCATTCTAAATTAGGGAAGGTGGGCCACAGAATGATTAAGTAACTGGCCCTACATTCACAGATAGCAAATGGAGCAAGAATATGAATCATGACTTTGATTTCTAAAGAGTTTATGTTCTTAATTAGTGAAGTATAATGCCTCACATTTAAACTGTTCTATACATAGACTTGGTCCACTACGCTAAGTGAATCTCAGTAGACACCTTGTTTAATATAACAAGTAAATAATTTGAAAAAAAAAGTTTTAGTCCAATTCTTTAGTTTCATTGGAAACAATGAAAAAAAAAAGGATAGTAGAGATTTACCAATGGAAATAAATCAGGTGCTAAATTGGAATTAGGATTCCTTTCTCATCATCACTGACACTTAAATGTGGCAAGGTTTGGCAGAAGCTTTTCATTTAGTACTTTCAACAAACTTCTGAAGTAAATATTTTTATAATGGCCTGATTCTACAAATAAAGAACCTGAGACAGAGAGAGATTACATAACTTTTGCAAGGTCACCCTGCTTGTAACTTGCAGATCCCAACTCAGACAATCTGATACCAGAGTATGTACTCTTATGTAATAAAGTACACCATTTCCCTAAAAACTGCCAGAGGATTGGAATAGCCCTTGCAAAACACATAAATGTACCAAACAGAGTGTTCTCAGGAGAGTCTGACTTCCGTGTCACAACATTGCTACCCTGAGTCACCTGAATAAAGACTTTTTTTTGTTTTTAGCAGTAATGCTTAGGTGCAGAAGTAATTAGGCTTATTATAAATTGATATGTTCTCACCAGTGAAAATATTGTCGAAGTGGAACCCTCATGTCCCTGGGGTAGGGTGAGGGTCAAGGTGCTCAGAGTGATGCTGTAAACTGTGTCAATATTTAACAGCCCTCAGTGAACTAATGATCCTTAAGAAGACATGAGATACTAGAAAGAAGAAGGTAGTGAACAGAAATGATAACCCATGTCCACACAATCATAGCTCTGTGTCTGTATATGTCAAAAAAAAGATGAGGAAAAGATGCACTGTGATGGATGATTATGGGAGGAAAACAATCTTGAAAATTCTCAAGCACTGCATCTTCCCCACCTGCCTTCCTCTTTCCATGCCCAGTAGGAGCGCATTGATGTTCCTCACCTTCCATGACAATGAATCACATAGACAAGGCAAATAATCTATCATATTCTGTTGGCAGCCAGGAAAGGATGATCTGTTGAGAGGTTTAATTTCCCAAGATCCTGTATAAAATCAATCTCATAGAAATGTTTCATTGATCATATTTAGCACCAGTTGAAAATTACAAAGTATTTTGGTGGTAACAGCTTTGCCTGAAACCATACAAACTGAAGTCCTTCATTTGTTTCTTCTAATGATCCTCGGGAGTCTCATAAAGGTAAATTCTACAGAGGCTCTAGAGTTTCATCACAACTGGTAGCAGTATACGTAATTATTGAGTGAGGGGAGAGCAACATACAGCTATCTATATATATAAAAGCCTACTATTCAAAGTGTTCCCTCAGGAGTTCAACCGGGAGACCGGGAATTCGATCGCTCGCTATGATATGCGCTGACCACCAGGGGGCAGCTCAGAACAAAAGAAGGCCCCGGCTGGCAGCCAGCAGCTGTTAGGGACCCTACCCCTGCATGAATTTCATGCACTGGGCCTCTAGTTAAAAATAAGTGAGGATGGCTTGGAATAATTTAATAAAATGATTACAATAGTTTCAGCAGCTTTGTCTGCCAAATTTTTAATATTAAGATAAAACTAAAGGGTCTCCAGAGATCCTGTAGGTTTGACCAGCTTTTCTTTAGAGAACTTGACACTTTCATGAAGTCTATGATGTCAGATAATCAATCAGAGCTATTTATGATCCCTGCAGTACAGCAGTGAAAGAGATGCACAGGTCCAGCTGCAACATGCTAAATGTCATCTGATTATGGTTGTGTTCTGTTACTGCAAGAAACTGCACTAGAGTGTGACCAGCTGTTCCCCACATCCATGTTCTCTGCTGCCTGCACACCAGCAAGGCTTCTTTTCTCAGCCTGTCCTGCAGCTCTGCAGGGCAATGCATCTGAGTTCTAGCCAAAGGTGTACTATTTTGTTTATTTTTTTGTATGGAGGTTTCCTTTCCTGTTGTTATTGTTGGAATTTATTCAAATTTTATTATTTTTACTTAAATGAGTTATTACTCTCTATATATATATTTTATACAGAGGAGGCCCTGTTTCACTTGCTACCTCTGTTCCCTGGATTACCCAATATAACCTCCAGCAGCCTCAGCTAACTTGAAGGTTAAAGCACTATTCTAAGGACTTGGGTTCAGTCGATTTGGCAATGCTTCCAAATTTTTTACTTTTGTTGCTGTTATTTGCCTTCCTATATGTGCTATATACTCTTATCAATTTCTTATCATAGTTGAGGAGGATTTAGAAGTTTTAATCCATCTCTTTCTCATAATCTTGGTCCCATTCCCTGAACACTTACATCACAACTAGAGGCCTGGTGCATGAAATTTGTGCATGGGTAGGTTCCCTAGCCTGGCCAGCAATCAGGGCCAATCTGTGAGGTGACCGGCGAGGTAATCAAGGGGCCCCTGCTGGCACCCGCATTGGCCGGCCTGGCACCGCCTGCTCGCTGGCCCTGCCTCCCGCTGCCAGTAGCCTCCCTCTGCAGGGTGACTGGCGGGATGATTGGGGGACCCCTGCTGGCACCTGCCTTGGCTGGTCTGATGCCACCCACTTGCCAACTTCGCCCCCCACCAGTCACCTCCTTCTGTGGGGCAACCAGAGAGATGATCAGGGGGCCCCTGCTTGCACCCACCTTGGCTGGCCTGGGCCCTGCAGGCTGGGGGCAGCGCCTGCATTGAGCATCTTCCCCCTCCTGATCAGTGTGCATCTAGTGATCGGTCGTTCCGCCTGTTGTTCTGCCGTTCAGTCAATTTGCATATTAGGCTTTTATTATATAAAATTTTCAAATAAATCTCAATTTAGTTTTTACCTTATGACAATAAATATGTTATTTACTACTAACCCAATTAATGCATTATAATTATTGTTTAAATCTTATATTTTTAATTTTTCTGTGAGTGACTAATTCTCTAATATTTTCTATCATTTATTTTATATGCTATATTCTATACATTATGTACACAAAATACTATATGCATAATTTTATATGTACAACATACTATATAGGTATAACATAATATTATATGTATAATATACCATATATATTATATACATAACATTTTACAAGATTTACTTTAACACATCTATCAAGTTTGCTCAATATTATTTCTGCATGATCAAATTAAACAGATAATCTACCAATTTCTTTCTTCTACCAGCTTGAGTTTGCCTAAACCTTACACACACACACTTTACCAGAATAACCTGTTAACCAAGCAAAGATTATCCTGCAGTTTATAAAGAACACAGATAGCCTTACCAGTGTCATAATATATCAGAAAAGAAAACATAGAGGACAATATTTATAGGGCTTTTGATTTGGATTGAAATGATTTAAGGTTAGGAATTTACTGGGGTTAAGCAATATTAGTGAAAAATTAATTAGGACAAGAGAGTGCTTTTTGAAGTGGGTCCAGGTAACTATATTGTTGATTCATTAGTGGTTTTTGCTCTTTTTTTTAAATTGAAAAATTAATTTTCCAGATGAAAAAAATATATTTGCATAGACAAATTGATTTCCAGGAATTTCTAGACGCTGGTAGTGACATTATTAGTTTTCTACCTTATCTTTCTAGGCAAAAAAAAAAAAAAAGTTATTTTGATGGGGTGGGGGGCAGGGGAGTGTCTCATTTCTTAGTTTGATCATTAAACTGGGTAGACATAGATGGCTTCAATATAGTCTCTCCCTCCCTTAACTTCCTTCCTTATTCTTTTTGAGAACTTAAATGCCTAAAAATGTTTTCATGACATCTTTATGTTTGATTGCTAGATTGCTGTGTATACAATGCCAGACTAAAACCATATCCTCCAGAATTTTCAAGTCAATGTTCTATTGTCCTACCACTTCCAGGGTTGCTTTTGAAAATACAATGATCTTTGGCTTATTTCTTTATAATGAAGAGCCTTTTCAATCATCAATCTGGACAATTAGTTGACCTTTTAGACTGTAATCCTTCAATTGTTGGGAATATTTTTAAATTAATCCTTTATAATTTTCTCTTCTCCATTTTCTTTGCTTATCATTTCTGGAACATTCATGTATCTGATGTTGTGCATTCTGACAGATTATCTCTAATTCTTACCCTTTCGCTCATATTTTTTTTTTTATCTCTTGGCTTTTTATTATTTGCTCAGAGATTTTTTTTTTTTACTAGATGCTTCCTAATTTCCAAATAATGGTTGGCACCAATAATATTCTATTTTTTTCCATTCCTGTTCTCTTTTTCTTTGTAGATTAATAATCTTTTCATTACTTTACTAAAATTTTAGTAGAAGCTCGAAGAAATTAGAGGCAATAGGTTCTTAATTTGATAGACATAACCAAATGTCTATATTGATTTTTAGTATAAATTTTGTTATGCTTTTCTCTCTTTTAAAATTTTAATGTTCTACACCTGAAACTAATATAATATTGTATGTGTACTGGAATTGAGAAATAAAAATTATTTAAAAATTAAATAAATAAAAATTTAGATTATGACAGTAATAATGTCAGAAGTTTGCCCATTATATTAACTTTTAAAAGAAATATTTTGTGTATTTATCCATTTGATTGTTTTTTTCTCTTTTCTGGTTTGTAATTTCTATTATCTCTTGCTTTTCTTAGAAATATAACAATAAAATTAACCCTAAGTTTAAAATAGATGAGTTATTTTTATAACTATTCTTGTTTATTCGTAACATATTTAAGACTTCAGTGTAATAATTTTCTAAAATTGAACAGTTGATTTCCTCTTTGTCTATAGAGTTAATTAGGATAGTGTTTTTAATTTTCAATATCTGGGAAATTTTCTTTCTTTTGACATTTCATATTAAATTATAATTTGGTGATATTCTATTTCAAAAATGTGGTTTACATAATTACTGCTTTTCAAAACTTAATGAGGTCTTTTTCTTGATCTTATAGTTAGTGAACAATATTGGTTGGCTGACCCAACTTCTAGCTCCTTCTCTTGCTGTATTCCAGCTGCAGGGGACCATATGACATGTTCCCAAAGTGGCAATCTGTTGTATTTCCTGGTAAGAATTTTTACTTTCATGAAAAAACCCATCCATCTTTTTTCTTTCCATTTGCCTTGAACATAGATGTTATGCTGCCAATAGCAACAGCAGACATATTAAAACCCTGAAGGAAAGGCTGAGAAAATCACAGAAGAAATCTAATGTAAAACCGTGAGCTTTTGAACCAGCATCAATTACTTTGTCAACTGGACTTTTTGCTATGTGAGAGAAAAACAAACAAACCAACCAAACAAAAACATTTTTGAACCTCTATAGGCACATTTTAGGCTACTTGAAGTTAGTCTATACTAATACAGACCTAACATATGATGATTCTTTATAAATGTTTCATAGGCATTTAAAAAATATTGTCTATAATACTTAAATTATTAACAGTATTTACATAGCTATTAAATCAATATTAGAAATAGTATAGTTTTATAGTTTTATTATTTACTTTTACCTATATTAATCAGTCAAATGAGCAGAAATCTTAAAGTCTGCCATGAATTTTTATTTCTTAAATATCTCCATATATTTCTTTTTAAATTTTTTGCCTGATTCTTGTACATTTAATTTGTTAGTTGGCACATCAATGTTTTTGACTTTTCTACTACTATTGCTGATTATTTCCATTATTTACTTAATTTTTTTATTAGTGCTTCATTCTCTAAAATTTACAATTCACTTTGTGACCCCATTTGTTCCATTTATTTTCCCCATCGTTTTGGTTTTAATCTTTATCTATCTCCTTTTTACTTTTGTTTATGTGCTGATTAGCTGGTACAAGTATGTGATACAAAATTCAAAGGGAACAGAACAGTGCATGGTAAAAAGTAAACTTCCTTTTACCTCTGCCCCAGTCATGCACCACCCCTTAATAGCTTCTAGTGAATCTTTCCAGAGGTATTCTATAAATATAGAAAAAATGCATCATACATGTAATTTTGACAGAAATACTATCAAAATACATATATTTTTATTTACCTTGCCTATCACTTGACTTGAATTTCCTTCCATAGGAAGTCTATATCATTGTTTTAAGTAGCTATATACTCTTCTACTATATATGTCCCATAAATTTACCAAGTCCTTATTATGAATATGTATACTTTGTAGCTAGCATAAGATGGAGCTTGATTATTTAACTATGGAGAGCAAACTACACTTCTAGTTTGAGATTTGTTCTTGGCCCAAAGTAACAGAAATCTCTGACATTAAAGATAAGAAACTGTGTAATCTCACATATTTGGAAACCTAGGTGATGTAATCAGTGGCTCTATTATATAATTAAGGACCCATAACCTTTCCACCCCCGCAGTATTCCATCTTTGCAGTGACTTCACCCTAAACCTCATTCTCCTTATAGTTTCAACATGGTCTACAGCAAAGACTGGTGTCTTCCTTTCAATGGATTAGGGCCAGTTTAGACCATGTATCCATTCATGGACTAACAAGAGCTTGGAGAGAACTCTGTGCACTGATTAGCTTAAACTATGGAGGGCTATCCTCAAAGGAGAGAGAATAATGTGGATTTCTTATAAAATCTGAGTTCTGTTAGGAAGGAGAGTGTGAATAAATATTAGGAATGCCATCAAATGTCTACTATATGTTCTTAATTTAAAAGACTTTGGTTTTGCCCTTGCCACGTGTTCAGTTGGTTAGAGCATTGACCCCATATGCCAAGGCTGAAGGTTCAATCCCAGTCAGGATACATACAAGAAGCAACCAATGAATGCATAAATAAGTGGAACAACAAAGCAATGTTTCTCTCTCTTTCTCTTCTATAAAATCAATTTAAAAAATTTAAAGATAAATAAAGACTTTGGCTTTAAATAGAAAAGTATATTAATTCATATTAATTCTAATTTATTGTCAAAGTTAATGTATTTTCTTTTCAGTTTAATATTTTTTTCTTTGCTGTTTCTTATAGGCAGTGTTCTACCATTTACTTTATAGACTTTATTATATTATCTTCAGTATTTTCTCTATAAAATTAAAAGCTATATATATATTGTTACTATTTTTTAAAAGTTTCTTTCAAATAAAAATTAATCTATGTTTCTAACTTTTTAAAAAGGAGACCTTATGCATTTCTTTTTTTAAAATGTATTTATTTATCCTAGCTGGTTTGGCTCAGTGGATAGAGCATTGGCCTGCAGACTGAAGGGTCCCGGGTTTTATTCAGGTCAAGGGCACAATAAAATAAATATATATTTTTTTGTTTTTCAAATTTATTTTTAATACAA
>NW_005353460.1:3444316-3447916 GCF_000412655.1 Myotis brandtii
CATATATTTTTAATTTATTTTTAAATATATTTTTATTGATTTTAGAGAGGAAGATAGAGGGAGAGAGAGATAGAAACATCCGTGATGAGAGAGAATCATTGATTGGCTGCCTCCTGCACATCCCCTTCTAAGAATTGAGCCCGCAACCCAGGTATGTGCCCTGACCAGGAATGGAACTGTGACCTCCTGATTCATAGGTCGACTGAGCCACAACAGCTGAGCAATGTTTCTAATTATTAACAGCAATAATGAAACAGCATGCCACACTTCATTATATAAAGAATTTATAATATATAAAGAAATTTGAATACCTTTATTTTCTTTCACCCCACCAACTTTCCAATTTTTTCCCACAAATTGGGATGCCAAGTCACTATTATAGTTGATTGTTTATATTTTGTATGTCACATGTGGAAAATTATTTGTACCTTCCATATTGCTGCACACTTAAAATATATTTATGATTAATGCTATATTTAACTAGTTTTGATTTTCAGCTCTAGTTCTTTTATGTCATGGATTTGCCATTCATGAATTTTTAAGTTTGATGAATCACTTGTTCAGTAAAAGTGTATCTGAAACTCTTGTTTTTTTCTAGATGCAAGGCTGGTTTTGCAAAGCAACATAATGTTCATTTGGTTAGTTGTTTTCCTTTCCTCCCTAGCACGGACTTGGACAATGAAATGTACTTATCGAGGCTCCTGAAACATTAGCCAAAGATGCAAAGAAGCAAGGACTGTGAGAAATACTGTCTCACGGAGTTAAAAACACAGAATCATTGTTTCAAGAAAGCACAGAAGCAGCAGAACTCACAGTGAGTGGCCTTTAGTGCCTGTAGCTGTTGGCACAAACTGTGTCCAGAGTTGAGCGCCAACCTGTCTCCTGCCTGTTTTATAATCCCAGTTTTTCAGCACCCCCAATGTTCTATGAGCAACCTAATATCTAAGTAACTTTACGCTTTGCTTAAATTTTAGTTCTGAGTTGGTTTCTGATGTTTAAGAACCACAGCTTCCTAGACTGCTCCCTGTGCTGACAGGGTTAAGCTTCCAATATTCAGTTGTTTTTCTGTTTGCTTTAGCCTCTCAGTGAACCACAGTTTTCATGTGCTGCTCCTTTGCTCTAAGAAATAAATATCTAACAAGCACTTTCCCCAATGGTCTGATAGCCAGTCTTCACCCCTGGTCCCAGGCTCTGTAAATCAAAAGCTTTAAGGGGGATTTTTTTCAAGAGCTGCTCTACATGCTTCCTACTGACATTTATTTTTATTCAGAGAGGTTGCTGGAAGTCAACCTTCACTGAACTGCCTCAATTTCTTTCCATCAGCATTCTATCTAGAAATTTCTCAAAGATTCTGACATCTCAGCAGAATCCTTCACTGGTGTTTTTTTAGTTGTTGTTGTTTTTCCTCTATGCTTTTTATTCCATTGACTGTTTTATTGGTGATCCAGAAGAAAGGCAGTTCATCTTACTGTATCATCATATTTCACTACTTAACCATTTAGGTGTGCTACATACAATAAGGAGTAAAATAAAGGTATTTTCTAACTGCATTAATACCAGTCTGATGTACTTGTTGATGAACAAAATTCAAAAGGGTGATGTCCATATTGAAATGGACCCTGCACCTAATCCTTATATTTCAAACTAGTATATATATTATAACCTTTGAGAATCTGAACAAATACCTCTTTGTAGTTTAATAATTATAACCGGCAAATACCTTGTGACTGGCAAAATGCTTTCTTCTTCACTTGACTTCACTCTGACCTTAAGAAATCAATCAATGCTCCTGATATTCCACCCCAAGGACTTTTTAAAATTAAAGAGAGTAAGAGAGAGAGAAAGATTGTTTTGTTGTTCCACTTATTTATACACTAGAGGCTCGATGCATGAAATTTGTGCAAGGGGCTCGGCCCTCACAGCCCTGGATTCGTCCTGAAGGTCATCTGGAAGGACGTTCGGGAGGTCATTCCGCTGTCTGGTCTAATTAGCATATTATGCTTTTATTATTATAGATTCATTGGTTAATTCTTATATGTGGCCTGACTGGGGATTGAACCCGAACATTGGCATATGGGGACAACTGAGTTACCTAGCCAGGGCCCACCCTAAGGACTTTTTAGCCTAACCAATAAGCAGTGAAAACCATGCACTGACTTTTTCTAAAAAAAATGTTATTTTAGAATTGTCTGTGTGGTATTTATTCTCCCTTGCTGCAATCTCATATGACTCCGTTTATATCATCACAGGGTTCTTACTATATGGAATAGGCTTTTCATACTCTGCACACATACACACAAAATTTGGGAGATAGAAAAGAACTTATCCATTACCTTATCCTTGGCTGGCAAACTGCGGCTCACGAGCCACATGCGGCTCTTTGGCCCCTTGAGTGTTGCTCTTCCTAAGCCTTAGGAGTACCCTAATTAAGTTAATAACAATGTACCTACCTATATAGTTTAAGTTTAAAAAATTTGGTTCTCAAAAGAAATTTCAATCGTTGTACTGTTGATATTTGTCTCTGTTGACTAATGAGTTTGCCGACCACTGTCTTATGTCGTTTTCATTAATTCAGGATTTAAATTCTCATTTTAATATGAGCTCAATGCTTCCCTTTTCTATTAATTTGCTCAATTAGCCTGAGCCATGGACTGGCTCATAAACAGACAGGTGCTCTCAAAATTATCCTCTTTCATTTCTTCCTGACCTTATTTCTGCTATTAGTTAAGATCTCATTACTAATAAGCAGGAAGCTTTCTACTTTTATAGCAAAAAAAAACATTTTAAAAGTAAATTCTAAGAGCTTTGCTTGTATAGCAACCTAAAAAGAGAGAGAGAGGAAGCAAAGAAGGCAAGCAGGATACAAATAAAATAAGAAGAGCAAAAATCAATATTTCTGCAACCCTAGATGCAAATGCTTTCTCAAAATTTGACGAATTGGTTTCACAGGAGTCCCAAAGAGAGAAGAGAGAGAGAGCTTCACGCCCATCCTTGCCACGGACCTGCTTTTAGATGTGATTGACAGGCAAGCACTTTCCCACATCACTCAGACCTTTACTGGGCCTGCGTCTAAACTGCCTTTGTCCAGTCCCTTCCCCCATCAATTAGTAGGGAATAGACTTGGAGAAATATAAATGCAGTTTTTTGGCAAAGTTGTATAAATGGCATGCCTACATCATCGGGTCTCCCCTTTCACTTCTTTCCTATTAAATAATAACCAGATTATTACAAGGGCATTAGAAGCACCCAGTAAAGCGTGTGCCAGCTGACCTGGAGATTCCTCTAATCCCTTTTGTAATCATATAAATTGATCTCCAGTCAGTCAGGGTGATCTTCAGTCAGTCACAGCACCCAGAATTGTCCCCAGCAATATTTAAAATGGAGCAGGTAGCCACTGGATGGCACCAAACACTACCTGGACAAGGACAGATTGGATAACAGGTATGGACCCCTGGTACTGCAGCTTTTTAGCTGAACTGGCTCATGCATTTCATTAATGTCTCAATGATGCTAAGCTGCATTTTATTTCTGGAACATCATAATATGGACTTAATACATTATATTATTATATGTATTAATTATAATTAATATTTATTACAT
>NW_005353460.1:3447991-3453824 GCF_000412655.1 Myotis brandtii
ATTTTATATTTAGTAAGTACCTTTTTAAGAAAAATTTCAAATTAAACATAACTAGAGTACCTATTCTCAAGAAGTTTATGTTAATTGGGGATCAAGGTATAAACCCATAAAAATATATGTGAAAAAACAGGATAAAATAATGTATTTATGGTCTCCAAATTAAAATTTGGTTCACATATTTGTTTTTGAAATATTGATAGGTAGAAGCTGGAGGAAAAAGATGATTTAAAATTGGTATACGATGGTTTTTCAACTAGAAGTGGAGACTAATACTCCTATGGGAGTTCCTCATTTCAGGAAAATCATTTGATTTGCATACCGTTAGTTATACAAATATGCTGTGGGGATTCTCAGAGATGGATGCCTGAGAAGCCTTAGCTCAAAAAAGCTGAATTGTTATGAAGAAAAACAATATAAAGGTTGTCTTCGCTGTAGCTGAAGATGCCTATGTATATGAGTTATTTCATGAAAACAACTTTAATCAAACATTTTAACAGACCCTCTCTTAGAAATATATTTCACATTTTACATATAACCCAGTATACAAACACATTGGTTTCACAAAACAATTTGACTTATTACACATAGGTACTCGATAATTTCTGTTATTTTTTAAAAAAAATTGTAAGTGGCTGTGGCAATCCATTGTATTAATTTGGAGAATACTACTGGTTACAAAGGGCATCAGAATAGCCACCCCAAAATATGGCATTTGCGAAGGGATTATTTTGGTAAAGAACTATTTGCATAAGGATTACTTTGTGCTGAAGGCAATTAAGAAACAGCAAACACAAGAAGAGCTCTCTGTCCTTTCCTTTCTGCCTCCAAGCAGGACATAAATTTCCCTTTTGTAAAGAAAATTTACATTTGTAAAGGAACTTTCCATTTGTCAGTGTCCTCCTCTCCCCTGTGTCTCCAGAGATAACTCATCACCTGAGACTGCAAAACAAGCCTTACTAAACAACTCTTATTTACCTTACTAGAGGCCTGGTGCACAGAATTTGTGCACTTGGGGGAGAGGGTCCCTCAACCCGGCCTGTGCCCTCTCGTAGTCCTGGAGCCCTCGGGGGATGTCCAACTGACAACCTAGGCCTGGTGAAAAAGTCTGAGCTCCATTGTTTATTTGTTTTTGGTGTCAGGTATATAAGGCTGCCATCTGTTGCTCTTATAGTTTAGAGAAGCATGGCAGGACCAGCTTACCTCTTAGACCTAGAATCAGACAGTTGCAGGTATTTTTTTGATAGGGGAACACAGAGAACTGCTTCACCGATGGACTTGCATTGGACACAGCACAAGAGGCAGGGTCATATGATGGCAAATGGGACTACAGGAGTTTACCAATGCAGGCTACATTCAGGTCTCAGAACATTTACTACTATTATTATTAGCTCCGGTTCAGTGCTGCAGGTCAAAATAGCAACACAAACAATATAAAGTCTCCCTGTGTTTTAGCTTTAAATGCTAAGTTTTGAAAGTAGAACCTAATCTCTAACAGATAAGTTACTAATTTAAACATTTGCAGGCTCCATTCACAATAGGTTACTAATTAAGCACAAGGGGAAAAAATTTAAGGCTCATTTCTACTAAAACTCCTAAATACAAAGTAAAGGAGGAAATACCAAAGTATCTACCAAAGATTTTTCAAACTCTCCTTTCTGCTAATGTGGTCTAGATTATTTGGACTAATTTTCCTACTGAGAACTACTAAAGGATGGATTAATCTTTTTTTTTATTCTTAAAAGTATTAAAGACATGAGTGTAAAAAGGAATTGTCAGAATAAAATCAAAGGGAAAAAAGTATCTGGAGAAGTAAGAGAGGACAAAAGCCATTTGTGTTGTGGAAGCATTTGTGTACCCAAGTACATTTGAACTTTCTGCTAGATGGTCTCATATTCCAAGGGGAAGGACACCAAAGCCAAGAATTCCCTAGTTAGGGAGCTTAATAGGTGACCATCATATAGTAAGCTGGAGCCCCAAAGAACCACTCTCATATTCAGGATAAGCTAAAAGTAAACCCACTTCTACCCTCAAATTTCAAAGGGTTTCTAGGAAAGTTTTCATCCTAAGTAAGGGATAGAGAAATACTGTCCCTGAGAACCTATAAACAAGAAGCTAAACATTTTTTAGATTTGAACCAAATTCACATCATCCAAGTGACCAAAAACAACAACAAAAAACCCTTTAGAATCATGAATTTAGTTTAAAGCAATTGAGAATCATTCTTTTAGGCACCCTATAGAGAAATGGATTTTTATCCTTTACTTTAGGCCTAAATATTTTTTTCAATATAAGTAAGCACATAAGAAAAAAAAATATGAGTAAGAATCATCAAAAACAAATACACAAACAGATCTACAAACACTTCTTATAGTAGAATCAGTCATAGCTTATAAAACAGATTACAAAAATATATTATGAAAAAAAAAACCTGCAGTACCTATCAAGAAGATATAAAAAGTAATCTAGCATATTAGAAAAAGTTTCAAATAGAAATTCTGGAAATAAAGATTACTTACAATTTTGAAATACAATAATTTAGTAGATGGATTTAAAAGCAAACAGACTGTAATGAAGAGGAAATAAGTGACCTGGAAAATCAGTCAGAGGAAATTGTACACAGAAAGCAGAGCAGACAAATAAAAAGATGGATTCACAGAAGAGAATTTAAGAGATATGAAAGATAAAATAAGACATTATGATTGGAGTTCTTGATGGAAAGGACAGAAAAGGGCAGAGGCAATTTGTGAAGACAATGAGTGGGAAATTTCCAAACATAAACTTTCAATGAATCTCCAGCAAATAATTGTTCCTTAAAATTTCCCCATATAAAGACATTGCAATAACACCAAAAACACCAAAGACAAAGAGAAAAATCTCAAGCTTACCCCTAAAAATAAGAGATCATCTTCTAAAGAGCAAAATTAGATTTATCACTGACTTCTCAACAGCAAAAATGGGAGTCAGAAGACAATGTAATAGTATCTAATTCGCTAAAAGAAAATCATTCAAATCTGAAAAATCTATGCCCAGAGAATCAACCAATTCAAAAGTCAATTTTATTTTCAATTACTATTAACTTTTTGAGATTCATCATGGAAAACAGAAAGAAGGTATAAATAGCTATCATGTATAGAAGATGCTATAGACCAGACGTTAGCAAACTATGGTCTGCAAGTTTGCTGACTATTTTTGTAAATTTTTACTAAAACCCAACCATTCATTTATATATTGTATATACTGTTTTCATAATACAACGGCAGAACTAACTAAGAGAACTGTGACAGAGACCACATGGCCCTCAAGCCTAAATACTTAATATTTTTTCCTTCAAGAAAAGTGAGCAAACTAAATGTATTACGATGAATCTCACAAGGAATATGTTGTACAAAAAGTGCATGACCCAAAATGATACATATGAGCCCAAATCCATTATGCAAATTTCAAAAGTAGACCAAACTGTACACATATCGCTTAAAGTTGCGTGCAAAGGAGGTGAAACTATAAAGAAAATAACTGTAAGTCAGAAAGAATGGTTACTTCTGGTGTGAGGAAGGATATTATGATCAGGGAAGGATTCGTGGGCTATGGGTGTGAGAATAGTGTTTCAATAATAGCAATGTTTTACTTTTTGACTTGGATGATGTTTATAGATATGTTTGCTTTATGATCATTTGCATATATGTTTTCTGCATAATTATGAACTGAAATTCGTTACCCCTCTCATTCATATGTCCAAGCTCTATCTTTGGAGATAGGGCTTTTAAGGATATAATTAAAGTTAAATGAGGTCATAGGGTGTGGCCTTAATCCAGTAACACTGGTGTCCTTCCTTATGGGAAGAGACACCAGGGATGCATGCTCACAGGGAAAGACCCTGTGAGACACAGCAGGAAGGGCAGCACCCACAAGCCAAGGAGAGAAGTATAAGGAGACATGAGCCTTGCCAGCTCCTTGATCTTGACCTTCCAGCCTTCAGAACTGTGAGGAAATTAATTTCTGCTGTTCAAGCCACCCAGACTGTGGTATTTTGTTTTGGCAGCTTTGAGAGACTAATACATGCACTTCCCTGACATATGTTCAATTTTACAGTCTTAAAAATGGGATTTTTTTTCTGCAAGTTTTACATACATTCCACAAAATGGGAAAGCTGAATAGTGTCATTTCTAAATAGTGTTTTTCTAAATAAATGAATATTTAACCATTAAGCTTCAGGAGCCATTGCTTGCTTGGCCCTGGTGGTGTCCTAGCAATTTGTTCACATGGTTATATGTTTTTGTAAAATTTGAAAACCTAACATATCTGTAATCTATAAAGATTGACTTACTTCACACCTTCCCTTGTGTCTGTTGGGCTGCATTGGAGTAGCTGTGCCTTGTCACAGTTGAATTGAGTTACATTGGGCTTACTGTGGATGGGTTTACTTCTGGGTACAGTTAAATTGTTAATCATCTGTAGTCATAGTTTGTATTATGGTATGAATATTGGTATCATAATATGAGAGTGTCTACCATGGAAGCATGTGGATAGTGAAAGAGCAAGAGTATGAAATATATAAACTATAGCTATCCTGTGGGAATTTTTTTTCTAATCATTTCCTGAATAAAATTATAAGCAGAAGATTCTGTTTCACAACATCTAGTAAAAAAAAGTTGTCTTGTGTCAAGAATGTATTCATAAGCAGCATATATAATTATAAAAGTATCACATGTTTTTTTTCTTTTTGATGGAAATTGTGCAAAACAGAATTTATCCCAATTCTTATTTGAAAGGCTTAAATCTGTAGCAGTACTACAAACATCAATTTCATTTGTGACAGCTCATATCTGAAATAAACTTGGGAGAAGAGTCACAAATTTGACAACAATCCTAATAATTTACATGACATTACCAACACTAAGTTATGAAACAGAAAGACTTTTCTAAATTATAGACAACAAAAATGTTTTGACCAATGATGTTAGAGAAAAAACCCCATTACCTTTCAAGGGAAAGATATTATAAGATAATATTTATCATAGGAAAAGGCAATCAAATCATATGAAAGACAAAATTGCAGAAGTCATTATAGGAATATGTCAGCATATTAATTATTATTGGTTTTTCTTTTAGGATTTTGTAATATTTGTAACATTACATGAATTTGTAATTTGATGATATTCCTTCTCTCATTCTAAATACATATTCACTTTTGTATCAAATTTTTCATTCGTAATGTTGTTTTTTGAAATGTCCCCTAATTGTATAAGCATTAGAACCCCCCAAAAAACCTGGAACCTCCCTAATGTAAACTATCAGATATTTGCTGATTTTCCCTTCCTTCTCTGATGGTTCTGGTTTTCCTGTGCTAAAATACAATTTTTCTGTAGCTCTATGTTGTCATATATTTACATAGTAATTCTATTTATGAAATTACTGTAACACATTGATTGATCTCATGTTAGTTGGCATTACCTTTTCCCTGGAAAGAACTATCTTTCACACATTTAATCTCAAGGATATGACCTTCAGTTATGTCTCCCATAACAAAGCAGTTCTGAACTCTTGGTAATATCAGCTTCCTAAGTCTTTGACTTCACACCTGAGTTTTAATGGTTTTTGTGTATTACTCTTCTATGACAAAAGAATTTCTTATGTCTCATATATTTTTACTGGTATTTTAGTTCACTTGCTACCTCAGTTTAATCATCTAAACTGAATACTCCTTCAGTTTTTATTTCTGTCTCTTTTCCTTACCTACTTTACAAATATTTTATTTTCTCAATAATTTATTAAATGGTCTTAATCTCAAGATTACTTGATAAGGAAGAGGCCATATTAGTCTTTTATTATATAA
>NW_005353460.1:3453894-3469079 GCF_000412655.1 Myotis brandtii
TTAATATATTTTTATTGATTTCAGAGAGGAAGGGAGAGGGAGAGATAGAAACATCAGTGATGAGAGAGAACCATTTATGATTGGCTGCCTCCTGTACGCCCCCTACTGGAGATCAATCCCCAAACCCAGGCATGTGCCCTGACCAGGAATTGAACCGTGACCTCCTGGTTCATAGGTCGACACTCAACCACTGAACCTCACCGGCTGGGCCATCCTCTTTTCTTTTTAAAGTTAAGTTTATTGAATTATAATTTACAAACAGTAAAAACTACCTTTTTCTGTGTACAATTTTATGAATATTGATAAATACGTACAGTTACATAACCACTATGATGAAGATACAGAATATTTTCTTCACACCAAAAATTGTCCATGTTTATTTGGAGCCAATCCCCTACTCTCAGCCACAGCTCCTGGCAAACTCTGATATGTTTTCAGTCCCTACTGTTTTGATATTTCCAGAATATCATATAAATAGAACCATATAGCAAATAGCTGTTTGATCCTGAATTTTTTCACATAGCATTATTAGATTCATCAATGTGGAATTACTATCAGTAGCTCCTTTACTAGGTATGATTTTTTATTAGTGTTTCAGCTTACAGATGTACCACAGTTTATTTATCCATTCTTCACTTGATGAAAAGTTGGTTTATTTCCAATTTTGGTAATAAATCCACTAGAAAAAATGTGTATGCCTTTTCTGTGAACATATGTTTCTATTTCACTTGGGTAAATACCTAAGAGTGAGATTGCTGAATAATATAAGTAAATATTTAACTTCAGAAGAAGTTGCCAAACTGTTTTCCTAAGTGGCTACATCAATTCTGCATCCCCATTGGCAATATACGAGAATACCAGTTGGCTTGCATATACATTTGTAGACACTTGTTATTGCCATTTATTTTTTTTAATTGAGTTTATTTTAACAGGTGCTTAGTAATAACTTATTGTGATTATAATTTGCATCTCTCATCACCCTAATGACTAATGATTTTCAGCTTTTTTATTCATGTGCTGCAATGAATGAAGATCCATTTATCCATTTATCTTTTCTGGTGAAGTGTCTGTACAAATCTCTGCCCATTTTTACTGGATTGTTTGTTTTCTTATTGCTGAGTTGTGAAAGAACTATTTGTATACTCTGCAGACCAGTCCTTTCTCAAATATGAGTTTTAAAAATATTTTTCCCTAATCTGTGCATGTCATTATTTTTAATAGTGTCTTTTTAAAAGCATATTTTTAAAATTTTGACGAAGTCCAATTTATCTAATTTTTTCTTTTATAGTTTTATTTTCCGTGTTTTACCTAAGATATAGTTGCCTATCTCAATTTGCAAAGAGCTTTTTAATGTTTCCTTCTAAAACATAGGTCTTCTAAGACCTAAAAGTCTACTAATCATTTTGACTTAATTTTTTTAAAATATATTTTTATTAATTTTAGAGAAGAAAGGAGAGGGAGAGAGAGAAAGGAGCATCAGTTATGAGATACAATCACTGATTGGCCGCCTCCTGAATGCCCCACACTGGGGATCTAGTCACAACCTGGGCATGTGACCTGACCAGGAATCAAACTGTGACCCCTTGGTCCATAGGTCGATGTTCAACTACTGAGCCATGCAAGCTGGGCTTAACTTAGTTTTCTTAAGATAATGTTAGATCTGGGCCAACATTCATTATTTTTGATATGAATACCCAATTGTTTCAGCACAGTGTTTAGAAAATACAAACATTTATCTTCAGAATTATCTTGAACATCTTTGGAACTTATATGCATAACCCATGGACACGGATAATAGTGTGGTGAAGGCCTAGGGGGAAGGCACCCGTGTGGGTAGAAAGGGTCAATGGGGGACAAAAAAATGGGTCCTCTTTCAACAATAAAGATACATTTTAGCTTTTTACGAAGATGGTGCTGACAGCTAAGAAGGAAGCCCCTGCCCCTCCCAAAGCTGAAGCCAAAGCAAAGGCTTTGAAGGCAAAGAAAGCAGTGTTGAAAGGCGTCCACAGCCACAAAATAAAGAAGATCTGCACATCACCCACCTTCCAATGGCCAAAGACACTAAGGCTGCCAAGGCAGCCTAAATATCCTCAAAGAGTACACCCAGGAGAAGCAAGCTTGACCACTATGCCATCATCAAATTCCCCCTGACTACCGAGTCAGCCATGAAGAAGGTAGAAGACAACAATTCACTTGTGTTCATTGTGATGTCGAGGCCAACAAGCACCAGATCAAACAGGGTTTGTAGAAGCTCTATGACATTGATGTGGCCAAGGTCTCCTGATCAGGCCTGATGGCGAGAAGAAGGCATGTGTTCAACTGGCTCCTGACTATGATGCTTTGGATGTTGCCAACAAAATTGGGATCATCTAAACTGAGTCCAGCCGCCTAATTCCAAATATCAAAATTTTGCACCTGAATGTTTAAAATGGAAATAAAATAGAGTGACTTGAAATACTTTTTTAATTTGTAAGGCTGATGTCAGAATTATCCAAATAATTATAATTGAATCACAAAGTTCATGAACATGATTTTAAACTGGGGCATATAGGTGTTCAAAAACTATAATTTGAATAAATGATGATTATAAATTTTATTACTTTCCTGTGGAAACTTGTCCTCCCTTTGTATAAAATTGTATGTCTTGTTTTGATTCACAGGAGGTAGAGAAAGCAAAATTGAATTTCAAAATGCTGTTTTTCTTTGGCATTACATCCAACAAGGTGAAAAGTGGAACCCTGAGTTAAGAAGCCAATTGGTGTCTGAATAAGGCCACGCAACACATATTTGACAGAGTTGCTTTCATTGTGTGTTAACCACTTCCAAGAGAAAACAGGCTTAATTTGGTTGGAGCAAACATAAAATAAGCTAACTGCTCTCTTTGACAGTGATTATCCATGACCTTTTCCTTCTATAAACTCCAACTGCAGTAATTTTCCTCTATTTTTAAGCAAAGTGCTTTTGATATGGCTACATGATATTATGCAATATAAATCACATTGGATTGGAATTTTTCCATAACAATAAGAGCAATGTTCTTGCTAGCAAGATATGTGTAAATGTCTTCAATTATCCTTTACAAGACAGTAGTCTGAGGACAAAGTATTAGGCTGCAAGTAGAAATAATCAACTAGATTGGATATGTTGAGAACTAGATTGTTAATTCATGAAGGATAAAACAGTTAATTGCCTTGTAAGACCAACTTTCTTGGTCCCTTATGATCTGAGATGTTATTTGAGATGTATAAGCTGTATCTTTCACACAATTGATAGTTTCCAACAAAATAATGACTCTGGTATAATTGAGAAACAATTCTAAGACGTGGAAGTCAGAAGTCGCTGCCATAGATGAGGCATTAAGAACACAGATGAGGGATGATTGCAAATGTCCATCGCCATCTGTTTTGTTCTGCTTCTTCCAATTTTTAAACCAAAAGATAAATGATAAATAATAATGCTCAGTCAGTTTCAAAGTGTTTAAAGTGTCAATTGAAATGTGCCTATTAGGGCCTTATTTCTTCATAAAAATTTCAATTTAAGAAGAAGTTTAAAAAAGCAAGGCAAAATAAGGCATGAAGAAAGCTATTTGTTCAGGCATCTTGTCCAGCTTTTCACTGCAGTAGGTATTCTATTCTGTTTTACAGGTATAAATCAAAAGATTTTGCAGACTTTTAAAAAATAGCCAAATATATTTTTGTCCTCTTAAAATCATAAATAACAGTAGTTAACACATATATATGTCCACATAGAATGCTCACACAGATCCTAATATTGGGAAATTCTTTTGGTTCATGAGCAGATTTATGTGTATTTTTTAAAAGAAGTCTTAAAATTATTTCAAAATATCTAGTATTAAATTGTTGTGTTTCACCCATGAGATAAATTTATAACAAAATTTCAGCTTAGAAAACAGACATGGGAAATATACTAGTTTTATTTTTATTATTCTCCTCTGTGTCCCATAGCACTCATAGCATGACTAACCAGCCTTTCACAAAATATTTTTCAGCAGTTTAGTAGAGATAGAAGGACTTTAGGATCATGACTGTCAGTAACCTGAATGGCTATAGACAACCATTTATCATTGATACCTAATATATTCTAATCTATAGATCAGCGATGGCGAACCTTTTGAACTCGGCGTGTCAGCATTTTGAAAAACCCTAACTTACCTCTGGTGCCGTGTCACATATAGAAATTTTTTGATATTTGCAACCAGAGTAAAACAAAGATTTATATTTTTGATATTTATTTTATATATTTAAATGCCATTTAACAAAGAAAAATCAACCAAAAAAATGAGTTTGCGTGTCACCTCTGACACGCGTGTCATAGGTTCGCCATCACTGCTATAATATAACATCACTGCTATAGATCATGAACTGCCCTCCCTTTTTCATATCCAGTCTCACTGGCTACTGCACTGACTCTTCCCACAATTTACTGCCTTACATGCACTGTTGCTTCTTATGGATGTATTTATAGACACATAACATTCCTGCAGACATTTCAGTTAAGTAGTATCTATAAAAATATAAGTTGTGCTGAGTTGCTTCTGTAAGCCTCACCTATCTTATGATAGAGAGAACTTTTGGCTTCATAGGTCGGTCAAATGAATGAGTTAAGAAAACCATTTGAATATGTATTACATTCTAAGAAACTCTATCTTCTAAATTTTATCTAGGATGCTCTGAGGAAGTCCAAGGTACAATTATACATCTTCAGACAAAACTTGAGGTTTAGTCTGAAAATTACTTAACCTGTGTTTATTTCTTTAACTCTTACTCTAAATGGTGTATTTATCTCATGCCTGGTCAAACCTGGATAAAGATTAATATTCAAAAGAACATCAGAGGTACTGGGGGAGAGACAAAAGTAAAAGGCATTCATTCTAATGGTATTAAGAAAGTCAGCCACTCAATAATAAGTGACAAAGGAAAGGGATAATGTAGAGCTGCAGTCTTCAATAGGGTAGCCAAAAGCTTCATGTGACTATTGGGCACTTGAAATATAGAGAATTTAAATCAAGATGTGTTATAATATAAAGTACACACTAGATTTTGAAGACTTAGTATAAAGAAAAAATGTTAAGTCATGCAATAATTTTCTCAATTTTTATATAGATTACATGTTGAAAGGATAATACTTTGGACAATTTTGTTAAAATTTTAAATTTTCTAATGTGACTACTAGAAAATATTACATCACATATGTGATGAACATTATATTTCTATTGGACAATGCCGCTGTGGAGAAAAAGAAAAGAAATATATTTCTCAACTTCTGTGATCAAAGCTAGCTTAACAGCTCGGCAAGCATGGCTCAATGATAGAGTGTTGACCTATGAACCAGGAGGTCACAGTTCAATCCCCTGTCAGGTCACATGCCTGGGTTGCAAGCTTGATCCCTAGTGGGGGGCATGCAGGAGGCAGCTCATCAATGATTCTCTCTCATCATTGATATTTATATCTATCTCTCCCTCTCTCTTCCTCTCTGAAATCAATAAAAATATTTTTTCTTTTTTAAAAAAAGGAAGCTTAACAGAGGGAGGCTGGAGAAGAACTGCACAAGATGTCTATAATGTAGGAAGGGAAATTCTACTTCTGAGAATCCTGAATTCTTTGGAGAAGCACACCCAAACAAGTGGTCTATATAGCAGTCCACCCTTGTTTTGTAAAACAGGCATAACTTGTTTTATTGTGCTTTGCCTTATTGCACTTCACAGATGATGCATTTTTTACAAGTTGAAAGTTTGTGGCAATCTGTATTGACCAATTTTTCCAACAGCATTTGCTCACTTTATGTCTCAGCATCACATTTTGGTAATTCTCACAATAGTTCAAACATTTTTATTATTTTACATTTGTTACTAGAGGCCTGATGCATGAAGATTTGTGCAAGAATAGGCCTTCCTTCCCCTGGCTGCTGACACTGCCTTCTCTCCGGCCCAGAGCCGCCTTTCCGCCTTCGCAAGCTACCCAGAGGCCCGGAGCGGCCAGAGCAGGGCAGAAAGCCTGCGTTGTCACCATGGCAACGATGCAAGTGTCCCGGCCTGGCCACCTCCATCTTTGTCACATCAATTTGCATATTCCCTCCTTATTGGCTGTGGGTGCCCCATCTTTGTTGTGAAGTGACAGTCAATTTGCATATTTTGTCTTTATTAGATAGGATAGTTATCTATGATCAATGATACTTGATGTTACTAAGGTAAGACCCTCCACCAAAAAGATATTATGACTTGTTGAGGGCTCAGGTGATGTTTAGCATTTTTTAGCAATATAAGTATTTTTAATTATATATAATCATATTTTTTAGACATAATCTTATTATATACTTCATAGACTACATTAAAGTGTAAATATAACTTTATATGCACTGGGAAGTCAAACAATTTGCATGACTAGCTTTATGGTGATATTCGCTTCATTACAGTGGTCTGGAACTGAACCCATAATATATCCAAGATATGCCTGTAGATAATTTTATAATTAGTATATAGAGTTGTGCAAGCATATTGGTGAAAAACTATATAATAATGGCAGAGAGTACTGATAACAGCAGTAAAAGGAAATATTTAAGGGGGTGTGATCATCAAAGTGTCTTATTTGTTCATAAAACTACATTACTCTCTTCAGCTTTGCCATGGTTTCCCAGGGGTCAGTATATACTTCCTTAACCCTTGACTTTGGCCTTGGCCATGTGATTTACTTTGACCCATGTAATATTTTCCAGTTCTGAGTCAGGGTTTCTAAAGGCATTACCTATTTCTGCTTGCCCTTTTGTAGTACTATCATTTGCATGAGATAAACAAACTCCAGCTAATTCTGGCTTCTTTATTCTGGAATCACAATGAGATGCATGGAGCACATTTGAACCCAACCCAACCCAACTTGGCTGAGCCAAGCCCACCTGTACAATGTGAGAAGAACAAAAGTGACTGGGATTTTAGAGTTATTTGTTATAAAGCATTATTTCAGTTGAACCTGATTAGTATACATATACAATATGATTTATCTTTACAGTAATTCTATGAGGGAGACACTGCTGGTTCCATTTCAAACAAGGAAAATATTATTCACAGAAATTAAATGTCAAAGTCACATAACTAATAAATGTTTGGAACAGGCTTAGAATCCAAGAGATTCTGACTCTAAATTTAGGCTATATTGATCCTTATAAAAAATTACTCTTAATTTATATATAATGATATGAGAACTGTAGTATTATATGATAGAATACTTACTTTGAATTTTTATATATGCTTTGTTTTGCTAGTTATGAATTCTCCCCAAAGTATACATTTCTTAAAAGTTGGGTCTTTGCCTGATGCCTCTTATATTCACCACAATATTGAGCCTCTCACTTTGTGTATTGTTGACTCATAGGAAAGATTTGCAGATTGACAGATTGATGTAATGACATTTTATCATATATTTGCTGTTTATATAACACGATAAAGGTTATTATTGCCAAACAAATTTGTCCTTGTGTTTATTCCCAAGATCTCAGTAAAAGTAGGAATAACTCTCTTAGTCCTCAGCGCTTCTCTCCCTCATTTCTTCGCCTAAGCTCTTGGTTGATGGCTGGTACTCTGCTGCCCCCTGGAGGGTCACTGAATTTTGTGCTTTTGTGTAAAGAATAGCAGCAGATTGACAAGACACAGCAACAGAAAGTTACACTTTCTAAGAAACACAGATTCAGAATCTATTCATTTCTAAATTATAAACAAACATAGAAGTTAAACAATGTGATAAAATAAATATTTTCTATATTTTATACAGTAATTTCTTATAATTGTTTTTAAATTGAATTTTTTTAATAAAATTATTTTAGATGTTAGCACATTTGTACCTTTTCTCTTAAAATTATAGAATTCTTGCCCAGCTGGTGTGGCTCAGTAGTTGAGCATCTACCTATGAACCAAGAGGTCACATATCAGGGCACATGCCTGGGTATGGGCTCAATCCCCAGTAGAGGGTGTACATGAGGCAGCTGATTGATCTTTCTCTCTCATTGATGTTTCTATCTCTCTATCACTCTCCCTTCCTCTCTCTCTAAAATAAAATAATAAAAATATTTTTAAAAGTAATAAAATAAAAATTATAGATTTCTTCTCATTAAAATTTTTGCCATAATTTTGAATCAACAGGTTAACAATCTATATTTCAAAGGAAAACTACTTTTAGATAATTTTCCCATTATTTTTTAAATTCTGGTAAACTATGTTGTTACTTTCCTTGGTATACTTTCTAGTGTCCTACCAATTCAGCCTGAAGAACTCTTTTTAGCATTTTTTATAGGACAAGTCTACTAACTATAAATTCCCTTAGCTTTTGTTCATCTGGGAATGTCTTAATTTCACCTTCATTTCTGAAAGATAGTCTTGCTGGATATAAAATTTTTAATTAAGGGTGTTTTTTTTTTCTTTGCAGTGGTTCTCAACCTTCCTAATGTCGCAACCCTTTAATACAGTTCCTCATGTTGTGGTGACCCCCAACCATAAAATTATTTTTGTTGCTACTTCATAACTGTAATTTTGCTACTGTTATGAATCATAATGTAAATATCTGATATGCAGTATGTATTTTCATTGTTCGTGACCCACAGGTTGAGAACCGCTGTTTACAGCTTTAAATATGACATGTCTGGTCTTTATGATGAGAAATCAGCTAGTAATCTTATTAAGTAGGTAATATTTTTTTACTGATACACTTCAGACACACTTTCCTATTAAAAATGTGTTAAGATATTTGACTATCTCTGAATGGTTTATTTCACTTACCATAATAATCTCCAGGTCCATTCACGCTGTTGCAAAAGGTAAGATATTCTTCTTTTTTGCGGGGTCATGTGATATTCTATTTGATCTCACTTATATATGGAATCTAATGAACAAAATAAACTGGCAGACAAAATATAAATAGGCATGGAAACATGGAACAGACTGACAGCTGTCAGAGGGAAAGGGGGTGGGGATACTGATAAAAGGACAGAAGAATTAACCAAAGGGCATATATGCATAACCCATAAACATAGACAACAGTGTAATGATAGCCAGAGGGAAAGGGGTTGGGGGCTAGGTGGAGGTGGGCAAAGGAGGGGAAAATGAGATGGAAAGAGACTTTGCTTGGGGCAGTGGGCACACAATGCAGTGTGCAGATGATGTTTTATTGAATTGTACACTTGAAACCTGTATGGTTTAATGAACCAATATCACTCCAATAAATGCAATTAAAAATAAAATTACACTTGTGGCTTGCATTATAAAAAAATGTGTCAAGATAAAAACAGGGAGACAAAAAGAAGTTACTGATAGAAAAATCAATATTTCATTGAATCATAGAATTTCTAGCTGAAGGTTATTTGTCCACCCATTTTAACTAATAGTAGTATCTTATTCAAAAATTCTAGTAATATAATAGTAATTCTTAGGATTCAGAATGCAAAATCTAAGTCAGTTGTATACAAGGAAGGTTATGCATTATCAGGATTTGATTAATTCTGCTTTGTAAGCGAAATCTAATTTATTTGAAAGTAGTCAGTTAGGGAATCTACAAGGTCATGAAAGACTCACGCTGCTTTTCTCTTAACCTGGGCCATAGCAGATATCAATAAGCAGCCATGACATTTTCCCACAGAGCTCATATTCAGCTTAGTGTGCTTCTCAGAACACATTTCCCTTGTTTCTATTTTATTCCTAACAGTTTATCTCTAGAATGAAGATTGTAAAGTTTTGTGAACATCTTAGACCTCTCTACTACTGTCAGTCTCATATACATTTATCTCCACTGGCTAGGCAAGTGGGTTGTGATGTTGACTTCTGTAACTACCTGATTAGTCTGAAGTCCCCTTCCTTCCTCAATGTTTATTTTCATTTACCAAAGGACAGGGACTAATTCAGAGCAGCACAGAAATCCAGGGAAAAGTTGCTTATAATGGAATTTCTCACTATTTACTATTTTTATTAACCAGTCTCTGCTTACCCTGAAAATATAAAGGAGAAAACAAAGCAACCAAAAACAAACAAACAAACAAACAAAACAGAGAGGCAATATGCAGAGAATATTGGACAAAAGATAAGACTTATTATTTTCTTTCTTAATGTGTTCCTTCCTTTTTCATTTTAGTTGTGGGGGGTTAATGTAACAACTTTGGTTAAAAAGATATATAAAATAAATATATATGTATATGTGTGCCAAAACTGCTGGCACAACTCATATCTTCAGGCATCTATTTGTACATTAGGAGGTATCGGGGGACTGACAGCTCCATATTTTCAAATCTAGGCAAGTGTAGAGAGAGAGAAACAGAACTGGGGAGAAAAACAGGTGAGCCATGGATGTAGAAGACTAGGTGCTGAATTTGTTCTCAACCTAGCCAGCATAAAGAGCTTAACCCTTTATAATTTGTAAAGAACAAAGATTACTTAATTGTATGAAGGCTTTGTTCCCTCAGCATCTATGATTTCTAAGAAGAGATGAGGGGCAAGGTAGAGGGTTTAATGAAGACAGGGTGGAAGGAGAGGAATTACACAGAAAACATATTTTTTAAAATTTTTATCTCACCTTTTTTTTGGTAGAATGCAAAAAGAAGGCCATATGACTACACACAGTGTTGAATTTGGTTTCCTAAGATCCCAAACTTTTCTAGAACAACCTTCTAGAGTGCAGATTTTCTATCATAGTTAGAAGGCATCTTGGAATTAATCTGAGCAATCAATTCATTTTTATTTTATTTTTATTTTAGATAAGGACACTTAAGGCAACCAAATTAAAAGTCATGCAGGAAGTTACTCACAGGCTCAGCTGCAACTGATTCAACTGAGACTCATTTAAATCATAGAAAGCATAAAATAGTGTATGTGACTATATACTCAGTTCTCCCAAGGATGGTACATAGCCAGTACCATTCTAGAGTAATAATGGAGAAATTAATTCATAACATGCATTGGATGCCTTGGATATTAGGGCTTAATTTTTTTGAGGAACGAATTGAATGACTGTAATAGTGCACTCTCACCATCTGGCTTCCCCCTGCCACAAACTATTTGGAAGCTGATTCATAAATTCTTTGGGGGCAGATCTATAGAATGGAAGCAGCAGTGAGTTTATAAGAGTCATAAAATTAAAGTATAAACCTTACAGTTTTTGGCTGCTAGAAGATTCTGGACCATGGACATAGGTTGTTTCATCCGTGACCTTAAGTTATGATTAATTTTAGATAAACAGTGGATAATACATTTAAGGGAAATCACCTTTGCTCCACCTTGAAACAGAAGCATAAGTTTTACTTGTGTTCTAGTTTATGTAATAATGGCTTTGCTGTAAAATATTCTCTAAAAGCTGGACTGGAAAGACTGGCTAATAAAGCAGTGTGTGCTTATGAGAGAAGAGTAAAATGTCACCAAATTGAACAATTACTTGCAAATAATTGTCAGGAACTTTTTTCCTAGAGGAATTGACTCTTTCTCTAGGTGGGCATTAATAACCAAAGGCTTAGGGAAGCATTCCTCCCTTCAGGCTCATGACGATGATACTTAAGGAACAAAGGTAAACAAAATCAGAAACAGGAGACAGAATTCAGCAGAGGACAAGGTGAAGCAGAAATCAGGTTCATTCCTGTAGTGACAAATGATCTTATTTTTCTTACAGTTTGTCCATGGATAATTTAATATTGGCAAGGGTAAGAAATAGTAATACAGAAATGAATCCATCTTTAATGTATGATTGCTCTTCAGTGTAGGAGGTAACCTTGACTTTTTTATGTGCTCACCAAAATAAGTTTTTAATTTAATAACTATATGACCAGTTATTTTAATCCAAATGGCCTGCTGTGTTGGAAGAGGGGTTCAGGTCCTTCTTGAAGATACACTATTATGGGATTTGATGGAGTCTTAGAGCAATTCAGGATTAAAAATGTTGAGTCATGCCCAGCTGGAGTGTCTCAATTGGTTGAGTGTTGTCTTGTGCACTAAAAGGTTGCTGGTTTGATTCTCAGACAGGACACATGCCTGTGTTGTGGGTTTGATCCCTGGTTGGGGGCATATGCAGAAGACAATCACTTGATGTTTCTCTCTCTCTCTCTCTCTCTCTCTCTCTCTCTCTCTCTTTCCCTTCCTCTTTCTAAGCATGTCCTTGGGTGAGGATTTTCTAAAAAAAGGAATGTTTAGTTACTAGGCAAAGCTGCTATGGGTTTTCTGAAATGAGAAACTAAATTAGAATTGAGGATGAATTAGTCCAGAATAAGCCACTGTGGCATTAAAAAAAAATGAGCTGAAACTATTTGAGTTCCTAAAATTCCTTATCTGCCCCAAACACAGAGCCTCCCAAAAGAACTCAGTTGTCATAAATCTCCTCCCTGGGAACAACTCTCATCTTGTCTTCTGAGAGATGAACAGTGGGCACTGCCCTCAAACAAACACTGTCACTAAACTGCCATGGCTTCCATCTATTCTCCTAAGGGATTTTCTTCTTTCTCTTCCTTCCTTCCTCCTTTCCTTCTTTCCTTCTTTTATTCCTTCCTTCCTTTAGAGCTTCCTATCAACAATCATTTGTTTTTCTATAAGTACCCTTTCTCCCCCTTTCTTCTAAAAATTCATTTTATCTCCCAGAAATGCCTCACTTCTTCTTCCCACCCCCTATTAAGATGGCAATAAGCCCCACATTCTAACCACCTCCTTCAATCACATTATTCTGTGAACTCTCATGTACACATCTGTGAATAAAACTCTATCTTTTCTTTTGCTCTTATATCTTTTGCCGGTTTAACTTGCCGTCCCCTATCACAGAACTTAAGAGAGTAGAGAAAGAGAATATTTTCCCTCTGACAAGGACCCAGGTTTCAAAATCAGATCATAATTCTGTCTAATGTGGTGGCGGTCCTTCCCTTGCCTGATTCTGCAATAAAGAGGAGGAAAGCTAACACTTGGCCGGTCCCCTTGTCAATTCACTTCACAGTGGGAGTGATCCTGTGACACTGTTCTGATCAATCAGGTAAAAGAATAACTTTTCTGGAATTGATTTTTGCTTTTCTAATCAATATTGCAAAGGTGCATAGGCATCCCTCCTGTGTCTCTTTTTCTTTCCTTGAATGCGGATGCAATGTTTGAAGCAGCCAACAGCCATCTATCATTTACGAAGGGATGAACTTGATGACAAAAGGTGGCATTATCTCTGAATGGAAACAGATGGTGATAAAGGTGATTTTACAAAAATGAAACAAAAAATTAAAAACACAGTTTGAGTTTGGGGCCCTGATAGTTATCACTAAACAGGTAAACTAAAGCTATCGACTGCCTTCTTCATCCTGATTTGTTTCAGCCATACTGTAACTTCAGGCAACTGAAATCTTAACTAATGAAAACAGTTCAGGCAAAAACAGGAACACAGACTAGAATCAGGCAGGGTAGGAAAAGTCTGGAGACTTTAAAAGCTCATTGTTCTTGCTGTTTTCTTCTGTTTCTCCAGAACTTTACTGGAATTTTAACCAACTCAGTATCTTTGCTCCCTTTTAGGAGCCGAATATAAGAGAAGGGAATTATGTAAGCAAATTGCAGTGGCTGAGTCCTGCCTGTGTCCTCTGACTGTAGCCACTGTCTCATCACAGAAACACATTCATCCTCCTGCCCTGTCCTCTCTTCACCCGCTTGAGAAAAGCCTTTGAAATCCTATAACAGCAGTTGAGTAAGTGAAGTGGGTAATTACACTTCTTCCTTTTTTTTTTTAGAGCAACAAGGACCATTTATACCTCTCATTAGACCTTAAGAGTGGCTCTTTTGCTGAAAAGCTGGTCCCCTAGAAAGGAGAGAAATTATATGAAAATGCATGTAAAACATTTCTTGGGAAAGACTATGCAAAGTGTGGGGTAAATGGAAAATGCACCACCCATATAAAAATACCCTTTTGCTAGTGTTCCTGCCATGTGAGGAGAGACTCAGAGGAGGTCTGGCTTCCCACTAGGTACACAGATAGGTGCCCTGGATGACACTGTGTAAGAAACGGAAGGTTCCTGAAATGTCAATATAATGAAGCAAACTAAAAAGTAAAAGTACACATAATTTTTCACTCAAATAAAAAAAAAATACTAAAGCCTTATTTTTTAAGTCACAAATCTCAGATTTTAATAAAACCTTCTTCTCTCCATCATCAAAATCCAGGTCTTCCTGTGGCTGACATGGAATCTTTGGGTAACTTTTTATGTATTGGTGATTGCCCTCCCAGCGTATGTATACTCTTTTGGAATCTCGAGATCCCTGGAGAAATGGGCAAAGAAAAGGAGGGAGGAAAGACCTTGGTAGCATTTATGGAGTGCCTACAGTAAGCCTGGTACTATATTCAGAGTTTTATTGAACTGTTGTTAAAAACAAGACAACAGGACGAAATGGAGTCACGTATGCAGAGGCCCACGTCACCAGTCTGAGACTTAACTTACAGTTTTTGTTCTACCAAAAATGGAATTTTAAAGCAGCCAACCAGGAATCACCTGATCAACACCAGTGAGCTAATCTGCCTGATAGGTTCCTGCCATCCCCAAAAGGAAAGTAACTGTGCAATAACCGACCTACTTTTTACAGAGAACTCATACAACTGAACAAAAGGGAGATAAACAATCCAATCAAAAAATGGGCAAAGGATCTAAATAGACACTTTTCGAAAGAGGACATTCAGAAAGCCAAGAGATACATGAAAACATGCTCAAAGTCACTAATCACCCGAGAGATGCAAATCAAAACGACAATGAGGTACCACCTCACACCTGTCAGAATGGCTATCATCAACAAATCAACAAACGACAAGTGCTGGAGAGGATGCGGAGAAAAAGGAACTTTCCTTCACTGCTGGTGGGAATGCAGACTGGTGCAGCCACTATGGAGAACAGTATGGTGTTTCCTCAAATTTTTAAAAATGGAACTGCCATTTGACCCAGTAATACCACTTCTAGGAATATATCCCAAGAAAACAGAAACACCAGTCAGAAAGGTTAGATGCACCCCTTTGTTCATAGCAGCACAATTTACAATAGCTAAGATCTGGAAACAGCCTAAATACCCATCATCAGATGAATGGGTTAGAAAACTATGGTACATCTACACAATGGAATACTAGGCTGCTATAAAAAAGAAGGAATTCTTACCATTTGCAGCAGCATGGATGGAACTGGAGAGCATTATGCTAAATGAAATAAGC
>NW_005353460.1:3469263-3481649 GCF_000412655.1 Myotis brandtii
AGGTCAATGGGGGAAAAAAAGGAGACATATGTACTACTATTTGTAATACTTTAAACAATAAAATAAAATTTTTTAAAAAAGAAATAACCAACCTACTTTCCTACCCTGTGTGACTCCCTTGTTCCAGTTCCTTTATGCCTATCAAAGTTTTTCATTCTGTAAAGCTCATTGGAGCTCCTTTCAATCCACTAAATTGGATGCTGCCTGATTCACATAGATTTTTGCCTAACTAAAAATTAAAAAATTAATATGCATCAGTTTATCTTTTAACCTTACATACTGGGAGTGGTGCCAAATGAAAAGATGTGTGGGGTAAGTATATTGAGTGGGTAATGTGGGATGGGCAGGATGTGAGGCAGGGGCTCTGGGGTGGGGCATCTGCACTGGGAGGAAATGGGATGGAGGAATGTGATGGAGCACATGGGGTAGAGGATGTAAGGCCAGGTAGGGTGGCAGAGGACATGGTTATCGGCACCACTGGGATGAGTAGGCAAGATTGCAGTTCTCTGAGAAAAGAACCATTGATTGAGTAGCAAGGAGCTTAAGAGAGAAAAAAAAGTAAAAGACGAGAAAGTATCAAAAACATAGGCAAATGTTGCCACTTCCTATTTTATATTTTACCTGGGAGCAAGGTTTTATGAATTCTATGACTGGAATCCAAAATGCTCTCTTCAGACACCTCCAACATCTTTAAGAGAAACAAACAAACAAACCAAACATTAACATGCCTGGGAACTCATCCCATCCACTTGGCAGCAACTAACCCAACTGCAGTCCCAAAGGGCAATGCGGCTGAAGACACTTAGCTGCAGAAACTAATCACTGTGTAATAGTTTCTGCTCAAGCAGAAACAGTGGTCATGAGCAGGATCAGTCAAAAGGATTGAAAAATATCTTTACTTGAATTTTACTCTGTGCTGACTTCAAACATTCCCTGTCCCCCGCCCACCCCCCCAAAAAAGAAGCTTTACAGAAGTAGTTCCACTAACACTTTCAGGAAACTAAAATTACTAGTACACTAGGCAAATGGCTTCAGAAGAAAAATAAGAGCACAAAGGATCTGAATGGCGGACTGAAGCATCTTCTATTCTGCCTAATAAAACTTTCAATATAAAGCCATAGAAATGCAAATATAAGGACACAAAGGGTTATAGGTCACAGCTGGGGTTAACTAATCTTGGTGACCCAGAGGGATTCATAAAACCTATTGTTACCTCTTTGAAGCTTGAAGCCTTTCGTTTGTACCACAGTGACTGTACTTTGAAATGGATTAACATGGGGAAGGGCAGGTTGTACTAGAATGTGTTTCTTGAGTATTACAAGTATTATCAGGGAGATTTTTACTCACTTTCCTTCTGTTGGGAGGAAAAATAATTTCCTTCTACCTTTCTGAGTTCTTGACTGGGGACCCCTATAATAAAAGAGAAATTAATAAGAGGAAAACAAACAGAAGTTTATGCCCATGGGTTGTTTGATTTCAAATCCACTTGTTTATGACTAAACATTAATTTTATAAGTACAGTTGTTTTGATATAAAAGTGAAGTTGTTGTGTCACAATGTTGTCACTGACATCTGTGGTTACAATAAAAACTCAGTAGCTCATCTGGGAGGGGCACACCTGGGGGCTTACTGATAAGAACATGTGGAGAAGCAACTATGCTTAGGGGACACTTTGACTATAAATACTGAGAGTTTGTGAGGAATATCCAAAAGAGTTCCGTCTGGGCAAGGCAACTCTGCTGATCTAAATAGCTTTCCAAAGACCGTGGGGCACTAACTTTTACCTGGTTAAAGCAACTCTTTATCTACCAGCAGTGGTGAAAAACATGCATTGGCCCCATGAAGATTATCTAGGCCATGAATGCCAGTGCCTTGGTTCACTAGCAACGTGCTCTAGTAAGAAGGAACTTGAATTTCATGCTGACAGCTAGACTTCAGCTCTTGGTTGATTCAGCGGACTCTCAAGAGCCAATTCATAGAAAGGTATGTCCCAAACTAAATTTAGATCTTAGATCTTGCATCTACCCCTTGCCTAGAACATTAGTAAAATTAATTTATCATCGGTTTGGAGTATGTTATTTCTTTATTGGCTTATTAAGAAACATTATCCTATATGTGACTGACTTTTGAAATTGCTATCATTCCCACAGTGAAACTGTTAAATAAATAAATTATTGACAAAGATAATTGTGCTGTGCCAGCACAGCCAAGGGTTTGGTGATCTTGAGGAGGGGTGATGAAGGATTAAAGAAAAGACAGATAAGAGAATACATCTGGGGCTTTGAGGATCTCTCATGCCTGGATGAGGATACAAAAAGACCCAGCCTGCAAGCCAAGGCTTTATTTTATAGTAAGATCAAAACAAGGATAGTGGTCAACATGTTTACAATGTTCTTGTGAGTTTCACCTTGTTTGGGCAGCACTTGCTCCACCTCCCACAGCCCATTAGCTACCTAGGACGGAATTATGGAGGGCTATAAGGTTAAGCTTAATTATGCTAAGAGGGCTCTGCCCTCCAAGCTGGGACTTGTTTGTGGCCCTGCCACAGATCAATCTAAGACTTGACCCTATAGCTGCTCCCTATGTCTCCCCTTTTTTTTGTTTTTAAGCTACTATAATAAAACAATAACAAAATAATGCTAATGCAAAAACCAAACTACAGAAAACAATAACAAAACAATGCCAATGCAACAAAGCAATAAGAGAGAAACCAAACTACAGACATGTTAACACTTTCAGCTACAAAATGAAAGTTTCAGCTACAAAATGAAAGCTATCTACTCAGAGTCCTCAGATTTGGCCACGCAAGACTTTACAGAAAACTGGCAGCTCACCAAAGCTAGTCAGCAGCTTGGTCCTCTGCGTAGCCTTCATTTTCTTCTTCTGCATCACTATCATCGGGGCAACTCTCAGTCTTTTGAATGAAGGGACACAAGGAGATTCTCTGGGTCCCCTGTACCTCCTCCAGCACTGGTGCTGCTTCTCCCTCTCATCAATGAGGAGGCCCCACAGCTGCTGCAGGTCAGCAAGCCTCTGTGGGATGGTCTCGACATTCAGGCTGCTGCTGTCGGTGATGATGCTCTGGCTCCTCTCGAAGATGCCGTCGATGCAAAGATGTTGTCAATGCGAGGCTGGTGCTGTCGGATTTCCTTCTGGAAGGTCTATTTTTTATTTATAGTCCTCAGATTTGGACAGTCTTAATTTCCCATGTTTTATGTCTGGCTATAACTAAACTGCACTCCTTACCTCCCTTTTTGCTTTCTGAACATGCTTCACTGGAGTGTCCTTTCACCTTGCAATTGTAGTGTCCCTGTACCCGGGCCCCACATTGGGCACCACATGTGCCTTGCCAGCACAGCCAAGGGGTCGGTGAGCCTGAGGAGGGGCAATGAAGGATTAAAGAAAAGACAGACAAGAGAATACAGCTGGGGCTTTGTGGATCTCCCATGCCTGGATGGGCTGCAAGCCGAGGCTTATTTTATAGTGAGATCAAAACAAGGATAGTGGTCAACATGTTTACAATGTTCTTGTGAGTTTCACCTTGTTTTGGCAGCACTTGCTGCACCTCCCACAGCCCATTAGCTACCTAGGAAGGAGCAAGGGAGGACTATAAGGTTAAACTTAATTATACTAAGAGGGCTCTGCCCTCCAAACTGGGACTTGTTTGTGGCCCTGCCACAGGTCAATCCAAGGCTTGACCCTCTAGCTGCTCCCTACAGATAATCTCAGTCTCTGAGCATAATTTGCCTACCTGAACCAAACAACATGTATACCCTCTGTACACATGAAAGGTAATGAGGGAAAATTAGTAACCCTCTTAGGTGACCTAAGACACCACCTTAAATACCATCTTTAGCTAAAGGCAAAAGTAAGAAAAGTATGGCTGGGGTGAGGAATGAGAAGTGGTGGGGAGAGGGACACTCATGGGAGATCACCAGGAAAAGCATGGTAAACAATGACAAACTTAGTTACATAGATTTAAGTCAGTGTATTTTCCCTGGATAAGATTCTCTAATAATACAATCATTCTCTTACTGGTGAAGAGGGGCCCTTACAAATGAGATTTCTTTTGTAAATGTAAATTTTACTCACAAAAGAGTAACTTCTACTATTGCTTTCAGAGCTTTTCTTATATCTGCTCTTTCTTAAGTTAATCAACTCAAAATAGTAGTAATCCTTATGCCAAAGAGGTAGATGCTAGAGTGACATATGCTGCTCCCCTTCACTTCCAAGATAAAACGCGAAATTATGTTTTAGAGTTATAGAAGCAATACTAATTATGAAGCCTGGGATCTTTGTATTATTGTTTCTTGCAGGGGAAGGGGGGTGGCTTTTTTTTTTTTCAAAGTAAAGTATCTTCTTACTTCCATGAATCTAAAGAACAGAAGAAGGAAAAAAGAAGAGCCTTGATGAAGCCTGATCTTTGTATTATTGTTTCTTGCAGGGGAAGGGGGGTGGCTTTTTTTTTTTCAAAGTAAAGTATCTTCTTACTTCCATGAATCTAAAGAACAGAAGAAGGAAAAAAGAAGAGCCTTGGATATTTTCCAACATTATTTTTAGCTGCTCCCTGATTCTTCTTGAGGTTTGTATTCTGTCCATGTTATATGTTATACATTGAAAAGAATCATGTAGAACAAATGTAATGATGTAAAATATAAAAATGATTTACAGAGAAGAAGTACTTTTATAGGAAACCATTCTCTGAGGAGTTTTCCCGAAAGTCTCTAGGAATTTATGAAATGATTTTACTGATGAAGCTTATTTTCAGCTATACCCCATGGCAGTCTCCTTGCAAAAGAAATGGGAATTCTGTTTATGCTACAGAAATTGAAGTTCTGCACAGCAGTCAATAGAAAATAATGGATATCAATTACACAGCTGGAACTGCTGACTTGATCAAATTTTATAATTCTCTTCTCTGGGGGTCTTTTTAATAAATCCATGGAGAGTAGTGTCATGGATTTTATGGAACTGTTCTGGTGTTTTATTCTATACACAGACACCAGTAACTAAAAGCAGCTTAACCACCTTCCAGTAACTCACATTCCTAAATACATAAAAATTAAAGAAAAACAGTCAGAGAATATTAGCTCTTTATTAGATTTGGATGGAGTTACCGTTGTTTCTAGAACTTGAAGGGCACTCTGATTTCTTTTTAAAAATATATTTTTTAAAGTTTGTATTGTTAATTAAAGGAGTTTTAGGGGTGAAATAGGCAGGTTTAGGAAATCTTAGGAATTAAGGGGTCCATGGAAGAAGCACAGGGCTACAGAGCTGCAGAAGGTACATTTCCATAGAATAAGGGAGCTGGGAGCTGCAGAAAATATACATTTACAGAATAAAGAGAAGGAAGTTCCTCATTCAGAGAGGGAAGAGGAAAACCCAAAGGGAATAGGAAAACAATAAGGGAGAAGAAGAGGAGAACCTCATGTACCTCATGTGAAGTTTGAGCACTGGAGTTGCTATAGTGAACAAATCAGAGGTGATAGTAACCAATCAGAGGGGATGTCAAGGCATAAAGAACTGCAGCCTTTATAAACTGTGGGGAAAAGGGACTTAGTGAGACTCTTTCCCCCTCCCCACATGGTAGTCTGTGCTTGTTTCTCAGTAAATTTTCACCTTTTACTATACCACCTTTCATCCGTGGTCTCATTCTTTGACTCCACCTGGACAAGAATCCGGGGATCATCCTGCCCAAAGGAACATCGCATGTTCCAGTTCAATTTTCCCATTTCATTAATTTCTCTACTCAGAATGAAATTAGCTAGACATATTGGTTTGGACAAGGCACAAAGGTCTTTTGCTTCCTCCCTGATTTGTCTTCTTCCTGACCGCCCCTTACATGGGACAAGAACTGACTAGTAATCTAATTTCATCTAATTTCCTATCTGTAAATTGAATATAATAAAAGCATCTACAAGAGTCCTCCTCTTACCTATGGGTGGTATGTTTCAAGACCCCCAGTGGACATGAAACCAAGAATAGCACTGAGCCCTATATATACTATATTTTTCCTATGCTATAATGAAGTTTAGTTTGTCATGTAGGCACAGTAAGAGATTAACAACAACTAATAATAAAATCTAATAATTATAGTAATATACTCTAATACAAATTATGTGAATGTGATCTCTCTCGATCAATCTTATTGTACTATACTCACCCTTCTTCTTGTGGTGATGGGAGATGATAAAGTGCCTATGTGATGAGATGAAGTGAGGTGAATGAGACATTATTAAGTAAAATGAGGATTACTTGAACACAAGCACTACTATATACAGTCTATTAGGTAGCTGAGATGGCAAAGTGACTAAAGGGCTGGTAACCTATCTAGTGTGGATACACTGGATAAAGGGGTGATTAAAATCCAAGGCAGAATGAAGTGGGATAGAGCAAGGTTTCATCATGTTACTCAGAACAACATTCAATTTACAACTTATGAATTGTTTATTTTTATAATTTTCCGTTTAATATTTTAGGACTGCAGGTAACTATAACCATGGGAGGCAAAACCATGTGTAAGGGGGGGGATCTTCTGTACTTAACAGATAAGGTTGCTGTAAGAATAAAAAATGAGATAATACATGGAGAGGATTTAGAGCAGTGCCCAGCTTGTAGTAAGTTCTTTAAAATGTTGGCAATGAGTCAGTGATCCATGCCCTTCTTATTCTGTCACCACTTCTGATCAACTTAGAGAGCTAACTCAGTAAAAACTGTAATAATCAAAGTGGACATTTCTTTGTCCTTCCAAGAAAAGGTCACTGAAATCCTGAGAACAGGACACCTTGATATTCTCTCCTATTTCTTTTTATTGAATTTCCAGATTTCTCCTGGAGTTTTCTCTAGCTTTACATATATGAGAATCACCAGGGGGAAGGGTTGCTAAATGCAGATAAAAAATTCTTTTCCCATTCTTAAGAGATCATTATTTGTAGACTTGGGTGGACCCAGGAGCTTGTGTTATAGACAGCACTGTCCACCCCCAATTCTCATAAAGGTGGTCCACAGAGCACCCAGGAGAAGCACAGCTTCAGCATTTAGCTTAGGGCCTGGTAACAGACTCACTGGGCTTATTGAACTGTTACTAAATTTGATTTTCTTGGGACTGAGCTACCAAGTCAGGGCCATTTTCTCAGTGCATGGAAGTGTTGAGAACTCTCTGTACTTTTAAAGCTTTTTTAAAAAGCGATTTTAAGAAAACCTTTACCTTATGTGTGGGCAGTTCCTAGTTCTGCCTAACTTTTCTGGAAGATTCCCAGTGGAATACGTAAGCTATCACTTCAGAATCCATGTGTCTTCTTCCAGAGTGCTCAAGAGGAGTCAACAACTTTGCAGGATCTTCCAACCAGAGCTTTGCCACCTGCTGGATTTAGGCGCCGGCATGACTCAGTCCTACAGAAACCACCTGGATGCTCTAAGTTGGTGCTTCACTCCCACTGCAGGTGCAGACACGCTTGCCAAGTGTGTAGACATATTTTTATGTGAGAACTATAAAAATGACTCAGAAAATATTCCTTCCACATGCTCTCCTTTATCCCTGCCTCACTTAAAGAAGGTTTTCACTTCTTTCTATGGCAACAAGTAAAGGAAAAGGAAAATGCTTATGTCTCTTGAGTTTTCAGTAAAGGGAAATTATATATATATATATATCCCATGTTCAAAGGCTGTTAAATCGCGTTGTTTACCCATATCTTCAGAAAAAATCACTTCTACTGCAGTGGTAAACAACCTGCTTCCCTATTTATAATGGTCTGGCCCTCTAGCAACTTCAGTGCAAAATTATAGCTAATTTGCCTCCAAATGTCAGGTGGTCATAATAATCTGGACACTCAGTGTATATTCTTTATCATTGGCTCTATTGGTCATTGAAACCATCTGCTATGTCTTGAGTTTCTGGTGGAACTTCTATACATATTTTTCATCATAGAGATAAACTGCCTTCTCTTCTCATTCAACAAAAAAGTCAAGTTGATTGAAAATGTTGGTTAGAAATATGCCACCTGCTCATAAAATATAAAACAGGGCATATGTCCTCCTCTCCATATGCCATCAATCTCCATAAGCGTTAAAGATACAGTACTGCCCGGTGGTATGGCTCAGAGGTTGAGTGTCGACCTATGAACTAGGAGATCATGGTTCCATTCCCAGTCAGGGCACATGCCAGGGTTGTGGGCTCAATCCCCAGTGTGGGGTGTGCAGGAGGTAGCCGATCAATAATTATCTCTTATCATTGATATTTCTATCTCTCCCTCTCCATTCTCGCTGAAATCAATAAAAACATATAAAAATTTGTTTAAAGGTACAGTATTTAGACACTTACACTACAGGAGAACAACCAAAAGTGTGTTTAAACTGCAGGGAGAAAAGAAAAAGAAATAACTGCCATGATCTTCACTGTGTCTTATTTTTTGTGTTTTTATTTATTTGTGTCATCATACACGTTTCTAAATATAGGACCACTGAGTCTCCTGTGTGGCATCTCCCCCATGGCAAATCTAATTAAATTGCCATTAAAGTCTGTGCTCACTTTATTACGCCAAGGTGACCGCAACAGATACTAAACACTAACAGTATCTTTCTCTGTGTACTGACAGCCTTTAGGGAGGAACCTGCAATGGTAATCTTAATAGAAATAGATTTTAACAACTATTATTTTCTTCTTTTCATTTTTTACAATCAGTATTTGGTGATTTTGAAAATATCACCACTTTGAAAAAAATAATATATTTAGAAAATTTTCTTGTGAATAATAGAGTTTTGGGGGCAGTTGAAGTCAATATTTGCATACTTCTCTGGTTTTGGTTCAATTGCCCAGACTGTATTTCAGAGCTATCCCCACCTTTCCAGCGTATAAGCCTGGCTCTAATAGCAAGCACCATTGCTGACTTCTGAATATGGCAAGTATGTTTTAGCCCTTACCTTTTTGCTCATGCTTTCATGTCTAACTTTTTAAAAGAAGAATCTTAATGTCACTCATTTTCAGGACTCAGTTTGAAATGAAGCTCATCTTGGACCTCAGCAGCCCAAGATGATTTCTCCTTCACCTTGATTTGATTGACAGCCTAAGTGACCCACATCACAGATCATCTTGCACTTTTATTCATCATCTGTTTATCAAAAGCATTTTCTGGGCCACCAACCTGAGGAAGAAGAATGGATTCAGTAATTCTTGGCGGATACCTTCTTCACGGCAAGGGCTCGCTTTCAGCTCCTCAGTTACCAGGATGGGGACTGGATGCTTTTAACTCCCACAGAAGCCAAACAGGATGGGCTGGGGTTTCATCAACAGGGCCCTTGTAGCTAGTCATTCTTTGTAAATTTTTTTGTTGTTGTTTAACCTTCACTGTTACCTCTCTATTACTGTTATATTAAAGTCCAGCCTATATTTGCTGCTCTGGGTAAGCAGGCTCCCTTTTTCTTTGTCTTCTTACTGGACAGCTAGCACATGCGCGCGCACGCACACACACACGCTGGGCAGCAGGCCATCCTTATAGTCCCTGCTCTGTCACAGCTCCTGGCCATACTGGTAGTTTCACATCTTTGGGTAGGCAGGGCACACCAGGTCCATGGCCCACCTGGGGCCTTTTCTAGGTTGGTTTGCAACTCTGATTCTCTCTGAGCATTGCTGCTCTTCCTTGCCCCGGCTTCTGAGGCACTGCTGGGGTCCTGTCCTACTCCTCTCCTGGAATACCCTGGTGCCTACTGTGCTAGACTGAGCGGTGTGAGTTTCTTCCACTCCCATCTTTCCTTCTCTTTTGGGGGCAGTTTCTTTTCTAAGGTATTCCTCCTTCACTGCCAGATTTCCTCCCTCCTGGGTTTGTAGATCCACCCCTGTTTCTGTGGCCCAGAGTTGGACACCCACCCTTTAGCTGGAAGGGGTGTGTGGACAAACTTATTTCTGTGTAAGTCCCTGTGTGTGGCAGACTCAATAAATATAAGTTGAGGTCAATCATTTCAAAGCTCTTTCAAAATCCTTACAGCAATTAGTTACTATTTACCCAGCTCTATTAAGCTGCCAGGTTCTTTGCTTAAATGATCTCATTAAATACTTACAGCATTACCATGGGGCAGATATTATTTTTTTTTCTATTCTATATGTGAGAAAACAGACTCAGAGAAATTAATTAACTTGGCCGGGCCACTTATTTAATAAGAATCAAAGAAGATACTCAAACTCAAGTCTAATAACTCTGAAGTATGCTTGCCATTTCTGTCCTGATAGACTTATTTCCGACGGAGGAGCAAGTTCCTCGGGAAGACATAAGTGCATGATTCCCCGTTTACAAATTATTTAGCAGCTGCAATTGTTCTCAAAATGTTTAAGTCCACTGGATGGAGAGTCAGTGTTGAACAGAGGGTACCCAATTACCTGTATACTTTGACTAATAATGTTAAAACCTACCAAAAAGAGGTGTTTTATTGTTGATTAGCACATTTAATTATTTGAGAATTACCTATGTATTTTGGAAAACAAGCATTACTGAGATAGTTCCTCCTGAGTCCCAGGGTTGTGTTTTTATCATGGATCTGGCTTTTGACAGAAATTCATAGAGTACATGATCCCTCTAATAGTTTAATTTGACATATATCTCTCCTAACTAGGTAATTTGTCTCCTAAATAGGTAATTAATGACAGCAAAATGCTAATAATCAAATGGTAATTAAGTGCTTCATATTTTTAAACCAAACTCCCTGAAGAAGTATGACTATATAATTACAGTCTAGGAAACCAGCATCATCTACATCCATGTCAGGGAGACCTTCCTTCTCAGCAGCGACTTGTTTGCCTTCTATCTTTCTCTATTTGATTTCACAAGTTTCATAAATCATTGAGCAGCTGCAATTGTTGTCAAAATGTTTTGGTTTCAAATGCAAATATTTATAACTATTGTTTTATTTTCCCAAACAAAGAGGAAGAACTGTGTTAAAAACAGCGACTAGAACTGCCAACACTTTTAACTTAGCCTGAGATGAGCCATCGTTGTGGGACCTGGATCTCCTCAGAGGCCTTTTTCTAATTTCTTGCTTGAAGAATATATGGTTCTCACCAGTGGACACATGACAGGTCAAAAGCTGGAGAGCCAAATTGAGTTCAAGGATTCCTCACTGAATTGCGTGGGCTCGGTCCAGACATGGGTCTGGCTTGGATAAGTGGTCCTCATACCAAGTGCAGTTTTTCAAGGCATTTTCAAGATTTTTCAAGACATTGAGAACTAGTATCATGCCAGTTTTTATAAGGGAACATGGTTCAAATGGGAACACAGTTAAAGCAAACAGGTTCGTAGATCCTCCTTTCCATTGTCCTCCCAATTTCTGTCTTCAGGCTGGGACTCTTGTCTGAGGAGGTGCACTGGGCCAGGCAGGTTGTGACGATGCACAGCAGTCATGGGCTCTCAGTGGCAGGGCACTCTTGCCATCTTCATAAGAATCAATACATCAAGAAGGAGTAATTCATCAAATTTGTCTGAAAAGTCTGCTTTCAAAGAGAATCCAATATGACTTACAATGAAAGTGTAGAAACTGTAACCATCATAAAATAATGAAAATTATAAATGAAGAGGAGAAAAATAAATACATGTAGGCTAATAGAGTTACTGCACTAAAAGTTTAGTATTGCCTGACTGGTGTAGCTCAGTGGTTGAGTTTTGTCCCATGAACCAGGAGGTCACAGTTAGATTTCTGGTCAGGACACATGTCTGAGCTGCAGGCTCAATCTCTATTGGGAGGCTGTGGGGGAGAATCAATCAATGTTTCTCTCTCATCAACATCTCTCTCTCTCTCTCTCTCTCTTCCTCTCCCTCCCTCTTTCTGAAATCAATAAAAACATATTTTTAAAAATGTTGAATATTAAATGTTGTTCGAAGCTTCCAGAAGTCACAGAAGGAGAATCAAAATGTCATGCTTAGCATTCATATTATCACTCTTTAATAGTAAAAGCAACATAAAAATATTTTTAATATAAATTTTGAGGATGAGGAAAAGCATAATTTTCCAGACTTGTCAAAGCTAGTTTTTCTTTTTTGGTATATTCCATTTTAATCTTTTTTCTTACGAAAATAGCCTTATACTGTTCCATTCAAATGTTTGTAAAACTTCATATTCCCCCTTTCCCCTTCCCAGCATCCCTTAACCACATATAAGATAAATTTTGATGGAAACTAGATGACTAAAAGTTTAGAACTAAACCTCTGAACAGCACTTGGGGTGTATGTTCAAGGCATTGCTGGAGGCAGAGGCAGGGCTTGGCTCTCTTCTTAGAGCTGTGGCTGCTGACCTTGGTGGGTCACTAAGCCCTTTGAAGCTTAGGTAAGCTAGGAAAGCTTTCCTTAAAAAGTAAGCAATCATACAGATATTTTTTTCATGCAATTTTTTTTCTTTTTTTTTAT
>NW_005353460.1:3486826-3488599 GCF_000412655.1 Myotis brandtii
CGGCAAGGGGCGGGTCTATCAGTTACTATGGCGCTGCCCGCGAGCCTGCGGGAAGGGGGGGTGGGCTCTGTTACTCACGGATCTGCCGCGGGGATCTCCGAACTTTTGGTGTCCGCAGGTCTGTAGCTGTGGTCGCAGGTCTCTGTCCCCAGTGGCTGCAGGGTCCTGGTATGCGTCTGAGATCAGACTGGGTGGTGCTGAGGCCAGGATCCTAGTCTCAAGCAGCTCTGTTTCCCAAGATGGCGTGGTCGCTGTGCCTGGGCTGGCCGCCTAGGAGTGTCCGCGCCGGGAGCTGGACTCCGCCGCCTAAGACTGCCCGGTTTAGCAGCCCCTTAGAAGACCTGCAGAATCTAGCTGTCCCTAGCTCATACACACACACCACACACGTCCACACACTCCTCTATCACTTCCTTGCGCTCTCACACTCTCTCCCTCCCTACCTTCCTGCTGGTCGCCATTTTTTCCAAGCTTCATGCAATTTTAAGAAGTTGCAGAACCTAGCTTGGAGATCTCATACAGCATTAACTGCCATAGAGCCTGCAAACAGAAATGAGTTCTTCTCAAGGTAGAGCTCAAAAATAATAATAGGTGAAGCCAGAGATAACCCTTGGGATAGCAAATTGGGGGAACGATATTTTAGGCCCAATGTTTTACTTACTGAGATGCAAGGGTTGGAGATAATCTTGAACTGTGTGGGTCTTAAACGGTTTGGTTTTAGACATCTTTATGCTCTTGGAAATTATTGAGAGTCCAGAAAAGTTTTTTTTTTAAATATGAACTGTATCTATCAATATTTACCATATTGGAAATTAAAACAGAAATTTAAAAAATATATTTTACTAATTCATTTAATGTAACAATATTAAATTTGTTACATGCTAACATCAATAATATGTCTTTTTAAAAAGTCACTATATTCAAAAATAGTGAGAAAATTGCACTGTTTTCTACTCTTGCTAATCTCTTTAATGTCTGTCTTAATAGGAGACAGCTGGGTGTTCATATCTGCCTCTGCATTCAGTCTGTTCTTTTATGTTGTTTTGGTTAAAGATTGTGAAGAAAATCCAATCTCACACTGACATACATATAGTTTAAAAAGGGAGGAGTATATTAGTACTATTTTCAGATAACTGTGAATATTCTTTCATATTACATCCCAAACTTGACAAGTGGTAGTTTAAAAGGAGTCAAATGTACACCGAGTGGCCAGATTATTATGACCACCTGACGTTTGTAGGCAAATTAGCCGTACACTGCATCATATGGGATATGGAAGCCTAAGGCCTGTTCAAACACCTTTGCTGTCTGCAGTTACCAAGATAAAACATCTCTAATTCGCACAGCAACACAAGGATTGGACAGTCGAGCATTGAAAAAAAGTCATGTGGTCCAATGAATCATGTTTCCAGTTGCATCATGCAGATGGCAGAGTGAGAATTTGGCAGAAACAGCATGAAAGCATGCACCCCACATGCATGAGTACAACCCTTCAAACTGGTGGGGGCAGTGTTATGGTTTGGGGCATGTTTTCCTGGCATGATTTGGGCCCTTTAATTCATGTGGAACAACGTCTGAATAGCACAACGTACCTAAGTATTGTTGCTGACCAAGTTCATCCTATCATGTTGATGGCGTATCCCAATGGAGATGGCTTCTTCCAACAAGACAATGCGCCATGCCACGGTGCTCTTATTGTGCAGGAGTGGTTTCAAGAACATGAGGGAGACTTTACCTTGCTTAGGTGGCCCCCACAATCACCAGATCTCAATCCAA
>NW_005353460.1:3488942-3494364 GCF_000412655.1 Myotis brandtii
ACTAGGGGCCCGGTGCACGAAATTCATGCACGGGGCGGGGGGGTGGGGCTCCCTCAGCCCGACCTGCACCCTCTCCAATCTGGGAGCCCTCAGGCGATGTCCTACTGACGGCTTAGGCCTGCTCCCCGTGGTTCTCTGCTCTCTGCAGACCTGCCTGTTTGACACCATCTCAGGCCCTGGTGTCTGCTCTCTGTGGGGGCCCTGTGGGGCACTGCTTGCCCCTTGCTGCCACGGCCAGTGGCAAGTGGGGCCCTGCTTTCTACTTGTTCACTGCGGGGCACTGCTTGCCCCTTGCTGCCATGGCCAGGGGCAAGCAGGGCCCTGCTGTCTGCTCTCTCGCTGCAAGGGAAGTTCCTGCCCTGCCCCAGGCTGCTTGCATGCACGCTGGCTTGGAGCACCTAGGTCCTGGGGATGTTCCCGCCCCATCCCTGGCCACTCAGTGCCTGCGAACGTAGGCCTGGAGTAGCCAGGAGTGTTCTGGGACCCCAGCCTCTTCGGGCCTACACACGGGCCTACAGGCTCAGAGTGGCCTGGATCCCGAGGATGCCCATCCCCAGGATGCAGGCTGCTTGGCGCTGGTGCATGGACGAGTGGCCGCCCCAGCCACAGCTGCTCAGTACCTGCATATGCAAATTAACCCACCATCTTTGTTGGGTTAATTTGCATACTCACATCCTGATTGGCTGGTGGGCATCATGGAGGGACAGTCAATTTGCATCTTTCTCTTCTATTAGTGTAGATTATTATATTATTTTCCACATGAACAACGGTAAACCTACATTTGCCAACCCCTGTATAATGTTATTAGCCAATGTCACCCCAATAAATCTAATTTTTAAAAAGTAAGTAGCCACTGGCTGTGCAACCCGAAATAACTAAAGTACATTTTCCTCTGTTACATTAAAATCCAGTGATCTATCTTGCAGCTATAATGTTTCTTTTATCCATGAATATTTCGAACCTCTCCAGACCCTTAAAACTGTCCCTGAGCCCTAGCAGGTTTGGCTCGGTGGATAGAGCGTCAGCCTGCAGACCGAAGGGTCCCAGGTTCAATTCCAGTCAAGGGCAAATGCCTGGGTTGTGGGCTTGGTCCAACCTGCAGGAGGCAGCCAATCAATGATTCCCTCTCATCATTGATGTTTCTATTTCTCTCTTCCTCTCCCTTCCTCTCTGAAATCAATAAAAATATTTTTAAAAAAGTCCCTGAGCCCCAAAGTCACATGGACAGTCCTGCAGCACTCTTGTCCTCTGTCTACACACACTGCTGGGTCTGAAGGGCCCCCTTTTGTGACTTTCTTCTACTCTAGGCAGTGTGTGGTTAGTTTCAGCTGCCCCACCGTTAGCTAACAATTAAATAAAGTATAGAATATGTAAAACATGACTGTCATCAAGACCTTGGAATCTACAGAAGCTCCAGTGTAAGATTCAAGAGAGAGTCATATTTTAACATAAGAAAGAGAGAAAAAAAACAAAAAACTAGAAGGCAAAGGAAGGCAGATCCAAGTATCAACCATCCCAGAGAGAACTCTACTTTAGACTTTTTTAAAATCCTCACCCGAGGATATTTTTCCATTGATTTTTAGAGAGAGTGGAAGAGACAGGGAAAGACAGAGAGAGAAATATTGACGTGAGAGAAACATATCGATTGGTTGCCTCCTGTATGTGCCCTGACCAGGGCTGGGCCAGAGAGGAGCCAGCAACTGAGGTACATGGCCTTGACCAGAACTGAACTGGGGACCCTTCAGTCTACAGGCTGATGCTTTATCCACTGAGCCAAACCTGCTAGGGCAAGAACTCTACTTTAAATGTGTATGTCAGTGTGTGTGTCCTGGGGATGGGGTGCACATAACTGGAGTACAGACGTTGGAGAGAGATGCTAGAAGTCAACCAGTCGGACATTCCCCTCACAACCCGGTACTGCTTGCTCCTAAACACTCACCTGCCTGCCAGCCTAATAACCCCCAACTGCTCCCCTGCCAGCCTGATTGACACCTAATTGTTCCCCAGCCAACCTGATTGATCCCAACTGCCCTCCCCTGCAGGCCTGGTCCCCCAACTGCCCTCCCCTGCTGGCCATCTTGTGACGATATGGGGGGTGGCTTTGCCTAACACTAGCCTTGGTGAGAAATGCTATATGTAGAGTAGAGCAATGCTTATAACTTTTCCAAGTCCCAGTTACTTGGGAGGCAACTGGGATAATTGCTAAAACAATGAAACTACCAAAATAAAGATTTAGCAAAACTGGTCCAAGAACCGCATTTAGATTTTCTTCTACCGTTGAAATTCTTATGTTCTAAAACATGTCCCTTTGGTAAATAATTGGGTTGAGTTTTCTCTACTGAAGACAAGGTTAATCCCAAATTTAAGGAAACTGATTCAGCACTCATATTTCCTCTTCCCTCGATATAGTTCCTGTCTTGGGTTTTCAAATCTGGCCTTACAGAATCTGGAGGGTTTCCACTCCCCTGCACTGAGTAACAGTCTCTGATAAAATGCCAGGGAGCCCGATCACAGTAGCTCACTCCTTCAGGAATATTCTTGTTCCTCAGAAGAGTCCTGCCTGTCAGTCACAGAATTGCTGTCATGATTGACCTCACGGAGACCAGGTCTCAGGTGCACTGAGACTATCTGGTTCAAAGTTCCTGTTCCAAACGTGTCCCTTTGCAGCCACAACATTATTTTCCAAGAAACATATCCTTCTAAACAAGGCTATGGTCCAGCTGGGAAATCCTGGGATTGTTACTGCTGAGGCTGTTGGGCTTGCAATGACTTTGTTACTTCTTTAAAAGCCAAAGATGCTTGGCCAAAGGCTTCAGAGAGAGAGACCTCTGTTAGCATGAAAGCCAGACAAATGAAAAACCTATTCTGAGGTTATAACTACAGTCTCATTTCCAGAGCAGAGGATCTTAGCATGTGTTGCGTAGGTGGTGCCATGGCTGTGCCTATGAGTGCCCTGTACCCCAGCAGCTGGAGATGGGGCGTCGCAGGTGGGTGTCCACAGGCTCAGGTCTGATCGGTGGGAAAGTGGAACACCCAGTCTCTGAGATGTAAGCATCCTCCTCACTGAGCTGATTTTTCCTTTGCTTTTCAAGGAAAGGGGTACCACTTACTACTGACACTTCACATCTAATGAACTATTTAAAATTCGTCTCCAGTACCTTTCATACCTCCGTTATGCAACTCATTTCCCCAAAGGAAACATAGTTTGAAGTGTCTGGGGCATCTTAAGAAACAAGGTAAAAAAAAAAACCAAAAAACACATTCAATGCAAAATCCAAGCTGGCTTCTGTTCAGGCAGCACCCAGGCAAAGGGAAAACTTGTGTTTCTTCCAGATGGTTCCAGGCTCCAGGGACCCATTTTTGGTCTCTGCCTCTGTCAAGTTCTCCTGTATTTTCACTGTTAATGACTCAAAGGGGGTCAGGGGGCGGTGTGTTGGCAAAAAAACATGATGATAAATCCTGCTGATGCACCTTTTCTAGCGAGAGCAGGCAGCTGTCTTCTGCTTGGTATGCGAGGCATGCCTGTTACCTGTGTTTTTTTTCCATTCCCCCATTCCCTGATGGGAAGGAGTTGGCGTATGCGCGATTCCAAAACACCTTAATGAGAAGAATGCTATTGCGGGGCAGTCATTATTGCAAACATCTGTGAACTGTAGAGTTTAATTGAGCCACAGCTAATGTTTATTGTGTGTAGAAAGAGGAGGGGATTAATGGTTGTTTGATTGCCTTTAGATGGTTTCTTATTATCTTTTCCTTTTTCTTGTGATGCGTTGTCAGATGTTACAAAAAGCAACCAAAGCCCCAACATCAGACACCTAAATCATCCAAGAGTCTGGATTTGCAAACCAAGCAGCCTGGGGGTTCGGGTTCTCATAGTCTTCCTTAGGAATATATAGTAGAAAATGCAGGAGCAGGTGGGAAAGCAGTGAATCAGTGAGGAAAAGTTACCTGCCACTCATATAGAAAAAAAAATTGTCCAGAAATCCATTATAACTTCCCAAGTGGTATCAACTTTGCACTCTCGTTTTCAAATACCTTAAACTAGAATTCAGCCAAGGAAATAAATATTCATAAAGGATTATTTAGATTAAAAGATAAGGCTCAGAGAAAAATAATCTTTAATTTTATTTTTCTTCACAAAGCTAAGTACAAATGAAGCTCCCATTCTCTTGGCTTTCCTATACAGGCTACCTTTTGGGGGTTACAGAATATTGTATTTTTCTGTCCTTGCCAGCTCTCTGAAGATTTAAGTCACAGAACAGCCTTTTATTTATTTACTAGAGGCCCGGTGCATGAAATTCATGCACTGGGGGGGGGGTGTCCCTCAGCCCAGCCTACACCCTCTCCAATCTGGGACCTCTCAGGGGATGTCTGACTGCCGGCAGTCGGACATTCCCCTCACAACCCGGTACTGCTTGCTCCTAAACACTCACCTGCCTGCCAGCCTAATAACCCCCAACTGCTCCCCTGCCAGCCTGATTGACACCTAATTGTTCCCCAGCCAACCTGATTGATCCCAACTGCCCTCCCCTGCAGGCCTGGTCCCCCAACTGCCCTCCCCTGCTGGCCATCTTGTGACGATATGGGGGGTGGCCATCTTGTGACAACATGGGGGCAACCATCTTGTGACATGAGGGTGTGAGGGTCAATTTGCATATTACCTCTTTATTATATAGGATTTTTCAATGTGACTTAAATCTAGAAAATGATTTTCAAGTTGCTTTTGGTAAGAACATTCCCTGTGTCTAGGGTCTTAACTCCATTTCCATAAGAACTTTGGGTATATGTAAACATTATAATTCTAGATTCAGGCTCTTTGTGCTATGAACCTGTGCTCACAGCTGCCGAGAAAGAAATTTCAGCATTTTTGGTAGTTAATTTTCAAAGAGTTATCGTTTGAAAGAACTTAGTGGAAAACAAGCATACAGAAGCATGCATCTGACCTTTTTGTTGGGTAAAAAATACCCAGCAAAGTTCTGGCTGGTTTGGCTTGATTAAGTGTGGTCTTGTGCACCTAAAAGTTGCCCATTTGATTCCTGGGCCAGGCACATGCTCTGGTTGCACACTGGATCCTCAGTAGAGGGTGTGCAGGAGGCAGTCTATGTTTCTCCCTCTCCCTTCCTTTCTCTCTAAAACTCAATCAATCAATACCCAGCAAGGAGTAGGCCAAGGTAAACAGACCTGCATAGGCCCTAAATTCCTCTTCTCATCCAGAGTCACAGGCAGTGGCCTCCACCCATACCCTTTGGCAACCCTAACTGGACACCCAGTTTCTCCCCCAGGTGCATCCCACAGCACAGAGCAGAGGCAGCATCTTCCCTCAGGAGGCCAGGTGATGCCTTCCTAAGTCATTTCACTGAAAACAAAAAGCAAACACAAACAATAAGAGAAGAAAAATCCCTTTAGAATAACATTTCTTTGG
>NW_005353460.1:3495390-3516218 GCF_000412655.1 Myotis brandtii
AAATATTTGGACAGAGGTGGGAGCATGAAGGGTTCCATACAATGTCTCAAAAACAAGCAAGAATTTTGTGGGATAGTCCAATCTAAAGGTTATTTGAAAGGGCACTGATTTTGGGTAATGTATGTAAATTTTACAGAAGTGTTCTTTAGATATAACTTGTTTCTCTTTGCCATCGCCTCTTTCCTCATCTTCTCCCATCATCACTGGAACAAACATACTTAAACACTGCTGAATCAGTGAACAGGGAAGAGCTCTGGTAGTCACAGTCTAGAAAAAATATATATAATCTTATAATTCAGGCATACAAGTTACTGAGTGGTCTTGGCTAAATAGAAAAGGCAGTCTTTGAAGGTATAGTCTGTCAGCATTATAGTCACAAATCTGATTCTTTCAAGCCTGGTGGATATCAAAAAGGGCAAGGTGATGACCTAGCTGACTCTCTGGACCAAAATGGCATCTAGTGTTTCAATGGTGTCCCAAGTTTCCTCACACCCATTCTTCACACAGGATTCCCTCACACCTCTTTTTCATCATCAAAGCACATTTAAAGTTTGAAAAATCACTGTAGCACTCTCTGTTCCATTTTCCTTTTTTATACCTTCCATCCTAGGAGGCCAAAGGGCTTGAATGCTCTTCCTAAACTGCCCCACAGACCCACATTGTCTCCTCAATTGAATCCACTTCCTCATCAAATATATTTGTTCTGTACCTTTCCTTTCATCTAGTTATTAGGCAGAATAAGACCTATGTAGAAATATCCACATGAAGATGTTAATCTATGTTAAAGATTATTTTCTTTAGTCAAAATAATGAGTCTCCAAATGTGGCATATTAGGCTTTAAAATTGTTTGATAAGGGACAAGTGTTTTGAGACCAAAACAAAACAGGAACAGCTTTGTATCCTATCCCATGTTCAGGTGGATATTTAACCAAGTATCCCCCAGTCTTGGGCATGCCATCTGTGGGAGGACTTACTCCTTGATTCTGCTCGACTATACCAACTGTAGGACCTCAGTTCCCCTGCCAGAAACTGTACCTTCATGGATGCCAGGTATTAGATGGTATATCCACATGAAGATGTTAATCTATGTTAAAGATAATTTTCTTTAGTCAAAATAATGAGTCTCCAAATTTGGCATATTAGGCTTTAAAATTGGTGGATAAGGGAGAAGTGTTTTGAGGCCAAAACAAAACAAAACAAAAACAGGAATATGTTTAGCCAAGTATCCCCCAGTCTTGGGCATGCCATCTGTGGGAGGATTTACTCCTTGATTCTGCGCGACTATACCAACTATAGGACCTCAGTTCCCCTGCCAGAAACTACCTTCATGGATGCCAGGTATTAGATGGAGAAGTCATAGGCCTATAGGAGAAGCTTTATTGCAGCCCAAGTAACCATTGCTACTAAGGAACCATACCAAGCAGCCATGCACCGGCTGGTCAGTAACACATCTTTATACCAATTTAGACAGAAGAAGCTTCTTGTCAAATAGTGAATCAATACTTGGGCTACAGACAGGCATGCCTGCACAGTGTGTACAGTACAATCACTTTGCCCTTGCTTTTGCACCTGCATATGACAAAATAGTCTTGAGCATTCGGTGTATTGTGGACAGGGCCCCCACACTCAAATTGTCTTGAACATCCAGTGTTCTTTGATTAGGGTTCTCTCACTCCACCCCTTAAGCTGGATGGTCTTCTAGGGGTACCCTGGCCTATTTGCCAGGTCCTTGAACACAGAGCCTATAACAATAATATGAACTGTAGCATGTTAGGACCAGTACTTCAGCCCTAATAGCAAAACTTAAGAATTCCCAATGCCATTGTCCCTGACAATCTATCCTACCAATCTTAGAGGTGATTATGGGACAGGACTTGTATGGCTTGCACTTCACTGTCCATATTTTGTAGGACATGATTATATTGCCCGGGCTGGATTAAGGGGTGCAAATGTAACTTATAGTCATACCTACTTCCCTAAAGGGATAGGAGAGCTACCCATGGCCCTTCTCTAGTAACAGACCATGGCCAGGTCTACATTCCCTGTTTCCTCTCTCTCAAGGTTGAAGACCTTGGGTCGCAACAATTCATCTGTTGCTTTTACCTGCACATGCAGTGTCTGAGGATACCTCCATATATACTCGTCTTTTAGGCTAGGTGGGTCCACCCCTAGATGGAGCTCACATTTCCTGTCCCCACATGGGATGATGGCCTACTAGCCACTGCTGTTTGTGCCATCGTGGAAACCACAAAGACAGCTCAGCTATCTGGTCTAATGGCCAAAGGGCTACTTTGCCCAGCATCTGAATCGAACTACATAGTTCATCAGTATCAGAACGGACAGCCACAGCTGTCCATGTAGTAGGGTTCTTCCCTACTTGACCTATCCGTACACCACATGGTCTCCAGGAGGGGTGGCATACCCTCTCAGTACGGACTAGGAGTACCTCCTCCACAGGAGTTTCATCACTTGACAGGTCTTATATGCCACAGGAACAAACAGGGTTTGCAATTCCTGTGACAGAGGGCTAGTACTCAGCGCTGCCCTCTGTTCCAAATAGGCCCCCCATTTTGCTAAAGTTGGGGTTTGTGCCACCTCCAACATGGTCATGGTTACACAGGCTTACAAGGCAGTGCACATGACTGCCAACTGTCTCTCAACAAGAGAGTATTGGCTTCCAGTTTCCTTCCATAACTGGGACTAAAACCTGATGGGTACCCTTCTCTGCCCACTTGGGCGACTGCCCTCTTGGCAGCTGGGCATCCTTCTCTACTTCTGGGGTGCAACCCCATGTCGCCCCCTTCTGGGACAACTAACATATGGCCGTAAGTAACAATGGTGCCAAGTGGGGACTGGACACTCGCCAATACCCCAAAAGACTAACAGGTCTGTAGACCAACATAGGTCTGCAACAACTGCTGGCAGATGCATTCAAATCCACAAGAGAATCAGAGGTTAGCACAACATAATGAACACAATGAAACATTGGCCCAGGCTGCCCTCTTGGCAGCTGGGCATCCTTCTATACTTCTGGGGTGCAACCCCATGTCGCCCCATTCTGGGACAACTGACATATGGCCGTAAGTAACAATGGCACCAAGTGGGGACTAGACACTCGCCAATACCCCAAAAGACTAACAGGTCTGTAGACCAACATAGGTCTGCAACAACTGCTGGCAGCTGCATTCAAATCCACAAGAGAATCAGAGGTTAGCACAACATAATGAACACAATGAAACATTGGCCCAGGGCCGCCCCAGGCAGCCAAATCCTGTGCCATCAAACAATGACAAATGGTAGGGCTATGTAAACATCCCTGAGAGAGGGCAACCAAAGTCCACTGTTGACCCTCCCATGCAAAAGCAAACTGTCCTTGACTCTCTGGAGTCATGTCCATAGAGAAGAAAGCACCAGCCAAGTCCATCACGCAGGGCATTGCTCCAATGCCAGTGCAAGGCAATCTATGCATTCTGGAACCATGAAGTATAGTGGGGGAGTCACTCTGGTACGGGAGAGAGTTGCCTGCCTCACACGGACAGCTCAATTCTACACCCATCTACATGAGCAACTGGGCCAGCACATCTATGCGGGCTACTACAGAGCCAACTGTAGTCAGCATCAGTGTGTTCAACTTGCGGTCTCCGGACCCCCAACTGGGGTTTCGGTCTGTTCCTCATTCTAGGAGATCAGACTCCTTCTCTCCTGGAAAGTCAAGTCTAGAAGTCCTGGAAGTGCTCTGGCCCAGGAGAAGTGCCTTCCCTCTGCACTTTCTGGGATCGCTGCTCCACCAGCAGCTGCCTGGGGGCTGCAGTGAGAATCAAATCTTCATGCACATTGCAAAACTTTCATTACTTGCTGTGGCTTGGGTGGCAGGTCCCCCTGCCATCTTTTGCCCATGGGGCCGGGCTACTACAGAGCCAACTGTAGTCAGCATCAGTGGGTTCAACTTGCGGCCTCTGCCCCCTCCCCCAAGCCCACCCAACTGGGGTCTCGGCCTGTTTCTCATTCTAGGAGATAAGACTCTTTCTCTCCTGGAAAGTCAAGTCTAGAAGTCCTGGAGGTGCTCTGGCCCAGGAGAATTGCCTTCCCTCTGCACTTTCTGGGATTGCTGCTCCACCAGCAGCTGCCTGGGGGCTGCAGTGAGAGGCACCAGCCAAGTCCATCACGTAGGGCATTGCTCCAATGCCAGTGCAGGGCAATCTATGCATTCTGGCACCATGAAGTGTAACGGGGGAGTCACTCTGGTATGGGAGAGAGTTGTCTGCCTCACACCGACAGCTCAATTCTACACCCATCTACATGAGCAACTGGGCCAGCACATCTATCCGGGCTACTACAGAGCCAACTGTAGTCAGCATCAGTGGGTTCAACTTGCGGCCTCTGCCCCCTCCCCCAAGCCCACCCAACTGGGGTCTCGGCCTGTTTCTCATTCTAGGAGATAAGACTCTTTCTCTCCTGGAAAGTCAAGTCTAGAAGTCCTGGAGGTGCTCTGGCCCAGGAGAATTGCCTTCCCTCTGCACTTTCTGGGATTGCTGCTCCACCAGCAGCTGCCTGGGGGCTGCAGTGAGAATCAAATCTTCATGCACATTGCAAAACTTTCATTACTTGCTGTGGCTTGGGTGGCAGGTCCCCCTGCCATCTTTTGCCCATGGGGACTGCGAGAATGCTGGATCGCCAGGGCGAGGCCACTGCTACTGTGGAGCTCGGCTCCACCTTTGACCTCTGCCTGGCTCCCAGAAGCCACAATGCTCCCCACTGCTCTTTGGGCATCTGATCCATGCATTACTCTAGCATCTTCTCCACCACAACTGGCACTACCATGTCCTGTTCCCAAGTCTCTGGGGTTCAAGGCATTATGACTTCCAACAGGGCAGATGGGCACTTACCCCTGGATCGTGTTTGAGATGCCAAGTGTTGGAGTACTTACTCCTGAACCCTCCGCACTCTCCTGGACCCTGCTTGCTGTGTCAATTGTTGGAGTAAGTTCTTCCTTGATCCTGCACAACTATGCCAACTGTGGTGGCACAGGACCTCTGCCAGGAACTGGACCTGCATGGATACTGATATTAGATGGAGAAGATATGAGAACTCATAGACATATAGGAGAAGCTTTATTGCAACCAAGGTAGCTATTGCTACTAAGGAGCCATACCAAGCAGCCACGCACCAGCTGGTCAGTAACACATCTTTACACCAACTTAGACAAAAGAGGCTTCTTGCCAGATAGTGACATCAATGCTTGGGCTACATAGAGGCATGCCTGAACAGTGCATACAGTACAATCGCTGTGCCCTTCCTTTTGCACCTGCGTATGACAAATTGCCCTTGAGCATCTGGTGTACTATGGACAGGGCCCCCACACTCAAATTGGTCGTCAAGATCCCACATATTTTGATTAGGGTTCCCACAACATCTTCATCAGAAAATGACCTATTGAGACAAGCCTCTGATCTGTTGAACACACTTAGCTCTACTTTGCTCATCATCAAATGTGTGACTTTTGAGAAGTCATAACAGACATTGCAGCCCCTGCTTGCTATGTTCTTGGATCACTTGCTCTGAAGAAAACCAGTTACGTGTGAGGAGGGCACTCAAACAGTCTATTGAGAGGTTGAGGATCAAGGAACAGAGGCCTCCTGCCAACGGCCATGTGAGTAATCCATCTTGAAAGCAAATCTTAAAGTTCCAGTTGAGTCTGCAGATGATTGGAGCCCAAGCTGAGGTCTTGATGTCAACTTCATGAGAGTAGCTGAGCCAGAGCCACCCAGTTAAATGGCTCCTAAACTCCTGACCACAAAAATGGTGAGAGTATAAATGTTGTATTAAGTTGCTAAGTTTTCAGGCGATTTTTTACACAGCACTGGTTAACTAATAAAAATTTTGAAATATGTATTTTGTGTTAAAATATAAAATTATGTAGATTTATATAAATGCATATATTCTTCATTGTTCCAAAAAATATTGGGCAGGATAATGATTCATTTGATTTACTCAGGGAATGACCAAATTTGGTATGGCATTTTTAAACAAGATTTTTAGATGTCACCTTTTATGTCACATGGTGCTACAAAGAAATGTGAATTTATTTTAGTTTAAAGAATGTCACATATATTTTTACCTTCATGTGTTTTGCCAGCTTGTTGTAAAGTAGAAAAAGCTGTCAATATTATATTTAAACAGAACTCTGTAATAGCAGAAAATTAGACTCATTATAGTAAATTACATGTGACTAAAGTTTAATTCAAGAAAGTTTATTTCCTTTTATTTTTTTGTTTCTTTTCTGAAATAAGTATTTTTTGTAGTTATCCAGAAAAAAAATGGAAGGCACTGCTTAGTAGTTTGGCTTTATCTGAACAGTTAAGATTTGCTTAAATTAAAAAAAATATTTTCTCCATTTTAATTATGGTATGTTTCCTGCTTTGGACAGAATAACCTAATTATCTCTAATTTTATCCCTCATTTGCAGAAAATGAGGCATCTACAGCAAAAAAGAAAAAAAGAAAAGAAAAATCTATGAAGTCTAGTGAAGACCTGGATGCAAACAAAGAAGTCTTGCTTATGCCAATAACAAGTTATTAGAGCAAATGAATCCTATCCTCTTCCTGGTTGGTCCACCACAGTTATTCTATATAACACAAAATGTGGCAGTTACTTCCCAAACAGCATATTCTAAGTATTTTATTCTGTAAATAACCCAATTAATGTACTCATTCCTATTTCTGTTCTTTAATCATGGAATCAGGTAATTTGTAGCAACTTGAAAAAACACACAGGTATACTTGTTATCTTTGTATTTGTTAGCTATCCAAAATTTTGTAGCTTAAATAGCAATAAAAGTTGATTATTTCACATAATAGGTAAGAAATTTGGTAGCAACTCAACTATGTGTTTGTTTGTTTGTTTTGTTTTTTTTATATTTGTATTGATTTCAGAGAGGTAGGAAGAGGGAAAGATAGAAACATCAATGATGAGAGAGAATCAATGATTAGCTGCCTCATGCAAGACCCCTGTTGGATATTGAGCCCATAACCTGGGCATGTGCCCTTGACTGAAATTGAACCTGCGATCCTTGAGTCCACAGGCCAATGCTCTAGCCACTGAGCCAAATTGGCTAGGGCTCAACGAGGTGTTTTTGGCTCCAGATTTTTCATGAGATTGCAATCAAGATGTCAGCTGGGGCTACAATCATTTGATGGCTTGGCTGAGGTTGGAGGATCCATTTCTAAAATGTCTCACTCCCATGACAGTTAATATGAGGCCTCAGTTCCTTGCCACTTGGACCTCTGATAAAGTGACTTGTGTGTCTGATGATAAGACAACTGGCTTTCCACTGAGTGAGGAATTCAAGAAAGAGAAATGCAGAACAGCAATGTTTCTTATTACTTATAAACATTGTCTTAGAAGTCACAACCATCATTTCTGTAATGTCCTAGTGATTACATAGGTCATCCCTATTGAATGTAGTTTTTAGAAAGTCACCTTGTATATATATTATATATCTCATAAAAACCCCCAAAGGCCCTGGCCGACATAGCTTAGTGATTGAGCATCGACCTTTGAACCAGGAAGTCATGGTTTGATTCCCAGCCAGGGCACATACCTGTGTTGTGGGCTCAATCCCCAGTGTAGAGTGTGCAGGAGGAAGCCAGTCAATGATTCATCATTGATGTTTCTCTCTCTCTCTCCCTCTCCTTTCATCTCTGAAATCAATAAAAATACATTTTTGAAAAAAAGGATCTGGGAGAAGCACTCATCCTCCAATCCATTAAAATTTCTTTTGCAAAACATATGAATATTCTCACTAGCTTTTTTATTTTTTAACCTAAAATAAATTTTAAGGACTCTTTGGACTTGGGGATTGTGAAGAAGTTATTGTAGGTCACTACTATTCATATTTTCTTTTTTTTTTTACTTGTATGTAAATTCACAGCTGGGTTACTGCAATATTTGTTTTTGGCTTTTTTAAAAATATTTTTTTTTCCTGATTTCAGAGAGGAAGGGCAAGGGAGAGATAGAAACATCAATAATGAGAGAGAATCATTGATTGGCTGCTTCCTGCAATCCCCACATTAGGGATATAGCCCACAACCCGGGCATGTGCCCTGAATGGGAATTGAAGTGTGACTCTAGGTTCATAGGTCAATGCTCAACCACTGAACTGCACCACTTGTTTTAATCCAAATCACTTAGAAAATGTAAAGTCTAGTTCCAATGTAGAGTCTGCTGTAGTTTTATATAGAATTATTTTATTGCATAGATATTAGAAATAATTTAAAGTTATTACATTGAATTAATAAGTTTTAATTATTTTATTCAGCATTATAAAACCATTCAACATACAAAAATATTCGCCCTGGCTTGGTAGCTCAGTTTGTTAGAATGTCATCCCAATACATCAAGATTGCAGATTAGATCCCCAGTCAGGACACATACAAGAATCAACCAGTGAAGACATCAATAAGTGGAACAACAAATTAATGTTTCTCTCTCTCTTCTCTCTCTCTCTCTCTCTCTCTCTCTCTCTCTCTCTCTCTCTCTCTCTCTCTCTCTTCCTCTCCTCACTCTCTCTAAAATTAATAAATACAATTTTTAAAAATATACAAAAATATTTAATTATAAAAAATGTTATTGGAATAACTACAACTCTTTGTCTTGACATTTTCCAGGATATCATACCTTTAGTTGCAGTCCAAAAATGTACATTACTAACTATAGCTATTCCTAGTGAAAACAAAGAAAATATACACTAGACCTGGAAGCAATGGAAGCTACTTATCTCATTTACAATTAGGAATGAATGATTCAGGGGATGGTGTTCTCTTAAAGAGTACTATTGTCATCTGCGGGAAGTTCTCTGTGCCCCCACCTGCTGCTGGTGGAAGTGGGCTTCTTGCAATGTTAATGATATAGCCCACATCCCGGGCATGTGCCCTGAATGGGAATTGAACTGTGACTCTAGGTTCATAGGTCAATGCTCAACCACTAAACTGCACCACTTGTTTTAATCCAAATCACTTAGAAAATGTAAAGTCTAGTTCCAATGTAGAGTCTGCTGTAGTTTTATATAGAATTATTTTATTGCATAGATATTAGAAATAATTTAAAGTTATTACATTGAATTAATAAGTTTTAATTATTTTATTCAGCATTATAAAACCATTCAACATACAAAAATATTCGCCCTGGCTTGGTAGCTCAGTTTGTTAGAATGTCATCCCAATACATCAAGATTGCAGATTAGATCCCCAGTCAGGACACATACAAGAATCAACCAGTGAAGACATCAATAAGTGGAACAACAAATTAATGTTTCTCTCTCTCTTCTGTCTCTCTCTCTCTCTCTCTCTCTCTCTCTCTCTCTCTTCCTCTCCTCACTCTCTCTAAAATTAATAAATACAATTTTTAAAAATATACAAAAATATTTAATTATAAAAAATGTTATTGGAATAACTACAACTCTTTGTCTTGACATTTTCCAGGATATCATACCCTTAGTTGCAGTCCAAAAATGTACATTACTAACTATAGCTATTCCTAGTGAAAACAAAGAAAATATACACTAGACCTGGAAGCAATGGAAGCTACTTATCTCATTTACAATTAGGAATGAATGATTCAGGGGATGGTGTTCTCTTAAAGAGTACTATTGTCATCTGCGGGAAGTTCTCTGTGCCCCCACCTGCTGCTGGTGGAAGTGGGCTTCTTGCAATGTCAAGAGAAAAGGAATTTTCTGAGACTCACATGGGAGAGTGAGGTATTTCTGTGGAATTAAATCCTGAGTTTCCACGGTCCCCTCTCCCTTCATCCCATCATGGAAGAAGTCCAACTGTGTCTTCAGCAGAGCTAGGGTTAAAGCCATTACCCAGAATTTTTGTTACATATTTACACAGTCCAGACCAGCGGTAGGCTAGCTCAGTTTGTGTTCCCAGCTGTAGTCCATTGCACCTGAGGTCTTCTAGGGCCACATGGCTATAGAGGGAACACAGGTGAGTACAAGGAAGCAACAGCCAAACCAGGGGAACAAGAGAGAGTAGCAAGAGATTTCCTTTGTCTGGGGATTATGTATTTCCAAATTTTTGAAGGTTTGCATTGGCTCCACTCCTCTAACTTGTGATCTTTGTTCCAGGCTAGACTGACAGGCAAGTATTTTTTTTTTCTACATCACCCCGCCTTTACTGTGCATGCATCCATCTTCCTCTTCCCCCGGTGTTCTGCAGGGGATAGACTGGGGAGTGCAAAGTTGCAGCTTTCTAGTGAAGCTGCCCAAATGACCATGCTTATAATGTCTGGCCTTCTCTTGGCCTCTTTCCTACTATTAATAACTAGCTAATTATAATGGTGACACTGTGAACTTTCTTTCTTCTTAAATGTTTTACCTTGGGCAAGTGACTTCCTGAACTTTAGCTACAGATAGGAGATGATACTTACCTTTCAAGTTAATTTGAAGAATGAGGAAATGTAATGCTATTAGCATGGGTCCGGTCAACTTGTAGGGGCTCAAAAAGTTAGCTTTTATTGTTTTCTAAGTAATACCATCTGAAATTTTGGGCGTGAAGTTTCTGATGTTGAACCATAGTTAAAGCGTGAAGTTTCTGATGTTGAACCATAGTTAAAATGCACTTAGGAATTTGCCTATAATAAAATCTTTTGTTAATATTTTTTAAAAGAAAATAATCTTTCTGTAAGGAAGTTATGATCCTCAAATGACCAATAGAATGGTCTAGATATTTAAATATTAGGTTGGCCTTGACTGGGGTATAAGACACCCATGCCAGCAATGGTTACCTATGGCCCTCATAAAAGAGAAGGAATATTTTCCTGCCTTTTTACTCTGTCCCTTTGAATTAACTTACAGATAGAGGTGAAGCTGGTCTGGTGACAGAGATAATAAACATGAATTTCTCCTTAGATACAAGTGCAATGTTTATAAGACTAGATGTCTAGCACAGGACTTTGACATTCTGTGATACAACTTTTGTTGTGTTAATGCACCTCATTTGTATTCTGATAAGACTTGTGTTGCTGGTGTCAGAGGGCTGCCTTTAAATCAATATAAAGGGAAGCTGTAAGTTTCAATTTGCCACAACCTGATCAGCCCGAAGGATGTGCTGTTCTCATTATAAACTTAACTATAGTTATATTGCTTGGGCAGATAATTAGCACACCATTACTCCTATATCGAATACAACATGCATTTTATTTTTAGCCATACTTATTTTAACAGTTTAAAGAGTGAGTTAAATGTATAATACAGTTCTCATCAAATTGCATGCAGTAATATTCCTTCATAGAAACAAAGAACACTGGAGATTATCTGAGTCAACCTCTTCTGAGGAGGAATATAGGAGGCAACCTGGGATGGGGGGGGCGGGGAGCTAGCAATCGGAATCTGTGCCAGTGACGATGTCCTAGTACACATTCTTGTTAGCTTATAATTAAGTCACTCCCCTTCCTTAGGCAATAGTCTGCTTTCCTGGGTGCTCCCAGTTTGCAGGAACCATGGGCCAGGCTGGGAATTTGGCAGCTTGGCTGGAGGGGGTGTCGCTAGTGCCACCCAGGCCAGGCATTTAGATACAATCTAGCATCCCCATTCTAACTGACTCAGGAGGGGATGTGAAAGCCCACCACAAAAGACTGGTAGTTAAGAAACACATAGGAAATAAAGAAACTTAGGAATATATAAGGGGTGATCTCATTGTATTAGTGTTCAGGCTTTGGATCTTCGAATTTCCTGAGCCAGCAGCGCTTGCTGCTTTAAATAAAGGGTTTTTCCCAAATCTCTGGGTACTCGTTGTGTATTTTCCAGTTGCCTGGTAAGTTCTGCAACACTTCTTTTTACAAATGAAGAAATTGCTCCAGAGAAGGAAGGGATTTCCCAGACATTGCACAGCTACTGAGAAGCAGAGCTGGTGCTGGAACTCATGGCTTGTGTCTCCCAGTCTAATTCTCTTTTCTCTCATTTAAATCAACACAGAGTGAAATACGGTAACATTCTAATGGAAGAGCCTAGATTTTTTTTTCTTTCACCCATTCACACTCTCTTTAAATAATTAAAACATTCTGCCAACTTCTCTATATGCAGTGTAAATTATCTGCTGTGTATCCCTAGTGTTCCTTTAAGGGTTTTTGAAAAGCAATTTCTTCCTTTCTTCTGATGCTCTCCAGGCCAATTTCATATCATTTTGTTCAAAGACTATTACAATGAGCAAATCCCCTACTTCTGCTAACTCTCTACTTCACCCCAACCAGAAAAATACCCCCAATAAACTAATTCATTCCATTCCATTGCAAGTATCTCACCTGGAGGAGGCACTGTCTTAAAAGATGAACTGCCATGCATAAGGTCTTGGTTTCTCTATTACGTTCTCCTCACTGACTCCTGAGAACTTTTTTGACATTCCCATGCACAAAAGTATTCTATAACTTCTGTTGCTTCCTTCATGGAGCTCTGTCTGACCACAGCAGCCCCAGTCAGTCCCTCCCTGTTTTGCACTGCAATCATCAAAGTGCTGGTTAAAATAAATAAATAAACAAACAAGTGCCTGGGCTCCATCTCAAACCACTGACTCAGAATTTCTGGGTTAAAAATCTGCATTTTAAACAAGCACTCCAGTTTATTCTTAGGCACATCAAAGTTTGCAACCCACTCCTACAAAAATGAACGTCTGTTCCACTCACTAGACACTTACTACATGACCTCATGTTACTACTGTATTTGTCACTTCATCAGTAAATAAAATATCTTTGTCTATTGGACCATTGGCTTCTTAATGCTAGTCGCTCTCCTGCACTTTTTCTGTAGGTCTTATGGTGCCTAGAAAAATTCATTTAATATATTGGCTGGGCAATATATTAAATGATTCCATAATTAAATGTGAAGTGTCATTATTCACTCTTGATACACATTTCTGCCCAGGATAGTGGCACAGAATTTTACTTTTTGCTCTTAAAAAGGTTACCATGTAAAATTGCCAAACCTGACTGGAAGCTCTCTGAGGACACCAATGTGACTCTGTGGCCCTTACCTCCCAGGGACATCCCTCTTCTCTTTCTATCTATCTCAGGCCTATTGGATGTCTCTGGCCCTTGCCCCCAGCTCACAGGTATTATCTTTATGTGACTACACCAAGCTATAGAATAGAGCATGTGGCTTTGGCCTCAACTAATCACCACGATCCCATCCATTGTATATTCAGGTTGGATATGACTCCCTTAAGGCCAAAGAGACACAAAGAGAGATTTACTGGGAGCTTCCAGAACATGGAAATGTCTCCATATGGAAGAGGAAGCATGTAACCTTGGTGACCATCTTACAACCTTGACAATAACCAGCCTTATTATGTGACAGATGCTGTGGAAGACACAGAAGACATGGAAAGAAATAGAGTCCCTGGTGACCTCAATCAGTTGATGAATAAGCCATCCTTAAAGCAGGTTTTGCCTTTGGCTTTTATAATTATGTAAGGGAATAATCCCTTTTTATTCTTCAAGTCACTTTGAGCTGGGCATTTTCTTCCATGGAACCAGAAGCATCTGGAGTGACCCAGGTCAGGACCATTTTTATCTTTTTCACTTATGTGTTCCCATGGCCTTGCAAGTACATAAGGCGAAGTAGACAACTCAGATTTGTTTGAGTGAATAAATGAACTTCAATTGTGCACTCTTGTTTTCCTAGTGGGAGTAATAATCACAATACATCCAGGAACTATCATGGTTTGTCAGAGTACTGCTCATGCTACCCAGTATACCACACTAGACATTTATTTATGGAATCCATACTGTATTGTATTCCAAATGTTGTGTTAGTTTCTGGGAATATGGTGAGTTTAAATAGGGAAAATGAAAGAAAAATAAAATGTTGGCTTACTCCCTGAAATAGAACAGGCACTGTGCTTAGTACAGTCACACAATTTTTTTCAATTAACCTTTGCATAAACCTTTTGAGACATATATCATTTTTATTACTTTTTAAATAAATAAAACTATCTCAGGGAGATTAACTGATTAGACCAGTCATGTAGCTAATATGTGAGGAAATTAATAATCAAACTCAGGTTGGTGCCCCTCCTCCCACACCACAGTCTGGTGCCTGTGCCAAAGAACCTCACAGCCTTTTCAGTCCTTGCTGAGGCCTGCCGGGAGGAGAGCAGTGTCAGAGGCGTTTGAAGTTCCACAGTTTATCCTCTACCGAGGGAGCTCAGCAACTCCTTGTTCCAAGGTCATTGAAGGGAAAACATAAGCCTTTGCCTCCGAGAAATAATAATGTTTGTTATTCACAATGGTTTTTATCTTTTTAAAAAGTCTAATTGGAGCTCTCTATTTTGTTTTTGTTGTTTTTTGTTTTTTGGGTTTTTTTTTTTTTTTTTTTTTGCTTCTGTGACTGCCAAATGACCAAGAGGTCAGTTGCCCTGCTGTGGGGTTTTCAGCCAATTCATGAGTGTTATTTTACTTGACAAGGGTCCTGTTTTAATGGGAAAGGTTGTCACATCCTATTCATATCCTGGTTTTGATCTCACTGCAGCAAATTTAGTTAAATTTGCCCTCAATACTATTCCTTTTCAGATTTTCCTTTTAGCAGCCCCACTTTGATATGCAGGGAGAGCTCTCCCCGGTCAAGCTGTTTCCTGCCTCACTGCATTTCCCCCAACACCTGAGTCTGCTCTTTGGCAGCGTCCGGCCTTGTAGAGGGTGCCAGACTCCACAGCAGCTGCACAGCCAGCTGCTTTGGGATTGCAAACAATATGGGTTAAGACCTTATCAGTCTTAGCTTCCCAGCCCTCACCATCACACATCCTCCCTATTCAACAAGACCATTATGTGCTGTGCCGCTCTACTTAGCAGTAGCTTTAATTTCTTCTCAGCAGCAGATGGCATTGTTCCGTGGCAGATAAATGTCTTGAAACAAGTGTCTGGGCAGTCCAGGCGTGAGGAAGGAGGCATGTCAGCTTGGCGTTCCTTCTCAGGGGGTGGTAACCAGGGCTGAAGGACCTTATCAGAACTGAGAGACAACCACCGAGTTTGGGACATCAGACATTAGATGAAGACGTGGTCAGAGGAGAAGGATGAGTGGGAGAGGAGATGTGAAGAAAGGAAGCAGAGACCTGGGGAAAGGAGGAAAGGCAAAAAGGCATGTGGTCTGTAGAGTTGTGGGAGGATGAATCCTGGCAAGGGAAGGTCTCTTATCCTCCCTCTTAACTGCAATCACTCTGGGCTTTTTCAGCCAGGTTAATTTCCTGGTCTATTCTAGGGCTTGGAGTGTAATAGAAATCTCATTTTCATTGCAGCTGAAGTCTGGAATTAGAGTCAATTTTGTAGGATCATATTCTTGGGCTGAACCCAGGACTTCCTAGCACCATTTGAACTGCAATTCCTCCCACGTGTTCATCAAGTTGTCTGCATAAATATGTACAAGTTTCTGCCTTAGGTCCCCCTTCTGTCTTTAGCTGCTCTAATGTGACTAGGGTCCTATTCAGATTCCCATTCTGGCGGTGCCCATAGCACTGCACACTTCAAGGGCTGCCCTCCGTGTGAATCAGGCTCCTTGGAGTTGTCATGCACAGACTGTATGAGCTTAGATGACAGTCCTGTTATCAAATTCCAACATCCCTAGGGTGGATGGGGGGTTATGTCCTTTGATCCCAGATCTTGTCTAAACTCCTATTTCAACAAATCATGATGTTTGTTTCATCTTGTTCAGAAAGGTGACAGTGAGTTGTACATTTCCAGGATAGTTAGTGTGGCCTGAGTCTGGAAAATGTTGCTGTTCCTCAACCTCAACCCCCGACAGGGGGCAGAAATGTATGATAGCTTGCCCCCTTCCAGTCTGGCTCTCTGTTTTCTAACAGCTTGGGCCCTGGAGTTTGCAATGGGACTGAGGGCCAGCCTGCCTTTCCCTTTCCCCCCACCCCATGATCCCAGAGTTGGCAGAATGAGCTTTCAAAGTTCAAACCTCCTCAGGCCACTCCCCTGCTTCAACCTCTTCGGTGGCTGCTTATTGACCTCAGAAGGAAAAATAGTCAAAAAGATTTATTTCAATTGATCAAAATAAAAAAATTGATCAATTCCAATTAAAAGTAGATACTCTCACAAGTAAAAATGACAAATCTCTGGCTAATTTAATTAATAAAAATATGAAAGAAGATACAAAAATAGAATTATTATAAATATATTACTAGTATGCAAAGGATGTTTTCATATGTACACAGATACATATATAGTTACACATATACATATATTTAAATATATGTCTAATCTCATACTCAAATTAGAAATTGCAATAAAATCTAGCTATATTTAAGACTTTTTAAATGACCCAGATACAAGAAGAATATTGGAATAGACCAAAAAATGAAAGAAATTTTAGAAGTGTGTGAAAGAATAACCTCTAGGAAAGATGTCAGCGGGCTTTACAGGAGAGTTACTTCAAATGTTCAAAAAATAGATAATCTTTACCATTATCAGTTACCATTTAAAGAGTTCCTAAGGATTCAAAAAAAGTGAAAACCTTTAAATTATATTTTAGTTAGTATGACTCTGACATTAAAATCTCATTAAATGGTTTTAAAAATAAAACATTTAGATTTGCATCACTCATTAATATAGATGTCAAATATACCAAAAATTAACAGCCAATCAATTTCATCAGCATTTTAGGGTATCTTATCTAATGGTCAAGATGGCTACTCCCACAGGGGAGGCAGGGATTCTGTAACACAAGATGGCTGCGTCCATAGTGGAGACCAAGTTACCCTAAGGAGCCTTAACAAGCAATCAGCAGGGACCTGAGGCTGCGTGGCCCTGGGCCAGGGCAGGGGATCTGAGGCTGCGCCCCCCACCTGGTGGGGCTTGACAGGGGACCTCAGGCCATGCCCCTAGCCCAGCGGGCTTTGATTGGGGACCTCAGGGTGCACCCCCTGCCCAACAGGGCTTGACGAGGGATCTCAGGCCAGGACTTCAGGCCATGTTTTCTGCCCGCAGGGCTTGACAGGGAACATCAAGGTGCACCCCCCACCCCAGCCTGGGCCGGGGGACCTGAGGCCATGCCCCCTGCCTGATGGGGCTTGACGGGGACCTTAAGGTGTGCCCCCTGCCCTGGCCCGGGCCAGGGACCTCAGGCCATGCACCCCATTTTGGGCTGGGGGACCTAAGGCTGCACCCCCCACCTGGCGGGGCTTGATGGGAGACCTCAGGTCATGCCCCTGGACCGGGCCAGGGGACCTCAAGGCGCACCCGGTGGGGCTTGACAGGGGTGGGGCCAGCCGGGACTGGATCTAGCCCAATGGGGATGAGGCCAGTCGGGTCTGGGTCTCACGCAATTTTGAGGCGCACATGGGTGGGCAGGGACTTGACTCTAGTTCCCATGGCACACCCCAGACTCTGACAGGAGGAAGATTTTCATATACATTTTACTAATTTTCTTTCATCTCTGAAACTTCTATTATAGAGAAAGGGCAAATAGCAATATTAAAATATTTCCTCTAATTAATTCCCGTTTAATGTGCAAGAATTTCGTGCACCAGGTCACTAGTATTAGTATATTAGAAGAAGGATGTACTTTGTTCAATAAGGTTTAATCTAAAAACACATGGTTTATTATTAGAATACCTATATAACATAATTTGTAATGTAGTAGAATAAAATTTGATAGAATTCAAATTTTATTTCAAATTTTTTAAAAATGACTAAAATAGTAGAGAAAATGTTTTTAATATGATTTTAAAAACAACAACAATAACAATAATAGGTATCTCACCTCATGGTAAGACTACTAATGGCATTGTCAGTAAGTCAGACATAAAACAATGAAAGCTTCTTTTGCTACCACTTTTATTATTATGGACATTTTACTTACTGTTCTGAACATTTTAAGTCATTGTAAATAAATCTAGATTGAGCAAGAGTGCAATATTATCAATTCTTGGGAAGAGTTTTTAGACAGCTAGGAATCAGGTACTTTTATAATCTGGTAATACAAATGTGCTAACACAATTCAGAAGGACAATTGGTTAAGGGATATAAAAAATCTTTGTTGTATATATAAAATTCTTTCATTTTAGACAAGCAAAATATATATGTTCACTTAATGCATTGTTTTTAGGATTTATATTGGCAGAACTTGAGATGATAGTGCTATGTATCTGAAATATATATTACAAAGATCGAGCTATAAAGAGAGAAAAAAGACAACAACTTAATAAGGCTCTGGGTTGTAGAATTGCTAAAGTAGACTTTCAACAAGATGGAATCCATGACTCAGGAAAATATAAAATGAGCACATAACCAATATATTATTTAATGTACTAAGTAACTAGAGGCCCATGCACAAAATTCATGCGGGGGGAGGGTCCCTCAGCCCGGCCTGCATCCTCTCGAAATCTGGGACCCCTCGGGGGATGTCTGACTGCCGGTGTGGGATCGGGCCTAAACCGGAAGTCAGACATCCCTCTTGCAATTTGGGACTGCTGGCTCCTAACTGCCTCTGCCTGCTTGCCTGATCATCCCTAACCACTCGCCTGCCTGCCTGCCTGATCACTCCTAACCGCCTCTGCCTGCTTGCCTGATCGCCCCTAACGAATTGCCTGCCTGCCTGATCTCCCTTAACCTCTCACCTGCCTGCCTGATTGCCCCTAACCCAGGGTGGGCAAACTTTTTCACTCGAGGGCCACAATGGGTTCTTAAACTGGACCGGAGGGCCGGAACAAAAGCATGGATGGAGTGTTTGTGTGAACTAATATAAATTCAAAGTAAACATCATTACATAAAAGGGTACGGTCTTTTTTTTTTTTAGTTTTATTCATTTCAAACGGGCCGGATCCGGCCCGTGGGCCATAGTTTGCCCATGGCTGCCCTAACCACATCTGTCTCAGCCCTCACTGCCACAGATTCGTCAGGAAGGACATCAGGAATGACATCTGGAAGGTCGTTGGGCTGTCTGGTCTAATTAGCATATTATGCTTTTATTATTGTAGATGAGGGAACCAGTAAGATATTAAGACTGGTTCAAAGAATGTTTAAGGAGCTATACATAGGCGATTTAACAAGAGAATGCTAGGATATGATTGCTGGGCTACATACAAACCTGGTTAATTTCCTACAGCACAAATGATTATTGATGTTATCTTTCCTATTGAACAGTAATTCTTTGGATCTCTAGTGGACAAAATCCTACAACTTAACTTGTGACTTCACTAACACAGAACCCTTTAATCAAAAGTAAACAGTGAGTTGAGCAAAGTGCCTTTCCCTACATCTATACTGTCCAATGTTGTAGCCACTAGTCCCAGGTGGCTTTTGAACATCTGAAATATAGCTAGCCCAAATCGAGATGAATTCTAAATATAAAATACATGCCACATTTTGAAAAATTAGCACACTAAGATGAATAAAATATCTCATTAATAATTTCTTATATTAATTTGATAATATTTTGAATATATTGGGTTAAGTCAAGTATATTATAAAATTAAATATACCCTTTTATTTTTATGTTTTTACTACGCTTATTAGAAATTTGAAAACTAGTAGTCAGTACTATGTTTTCACATTATATGTTCCAGATAATCTTTGGGTGTGCCTTTGCTCTCATATGATATTGAAGGGACATGCCACCCACATTTATATCTCATTTCCCAGTTTAAATTATTTCTATTAATAAGAAAATAGGTAATTTTGCTTTCTTTTTCTTTTTTAGTAATTTTACAAAATATCTAAAAATAGATAAGCATCCATTTTACATTCTGAAAAAGAGATTCTTTTTTACATTCCTCCGAATGTAGGGTAAAACACCTGAATCAGGTTAGGAAATAAAAAGCACACAGCGCGGGGTTTGAACAGGACTGTAATGGCACGTTCGGCTATGTTAGCTCAAGTCGTCCTGTGAGTTATTTCACTAATGATTTTAAGCAGCCAAGCATCTCTTGAAGTCTATTTCAGAGAAAATGAGAGTGGCCCCAGGCACGAGCTGTGAAAGCCTCATTGGGATGGAAGGAGCCTCAGTGTGGTTCATTGAGTTACACACACTCTCTTGGAGCTATCAAGCAGAGGGCCCTTGATAGTCACAGGTAAGTTAGGGGATAGTGTGAGTATGAGTTGCAGAGTTTGGGTGGTAAAGGATGTAGAATGATCAAGATGTACTACATCTGGTCCCTGCAGGGTCCAGATTGAAGGCTATGTGAACATCAGAGGTGGCCATGACAGGAGGGGGAGAGGTTCCCAGGGATTCTTAGATCCTAGAGCTTTTATGTATTTATTTGCTTGATAGTCTGAAATATAGACCTCCCAGATACTAGTATCTTCAAGGTAACACGTGTCCCTTTAAGAGCTAGCTTTCAATTTGTTGCTATTTTACAGTATCTTCCTATTTGAGGGTGATATTTAGGGACAAAAAACAAACAAACCAAGGCACTGGGAATTTTGTGCTAGTCTTCTACTATTATGTTCCCCAGGATCAATAATGTAAACCCTCGAAAAAATGAGGATAGCAGTTATACATTTAGAATTCAAGGCGACCTGCAATCTCAAATGGCATATCTTTGGTTTTCTAAGCTACAAATATTTTCTCCAAAGTATGTAAAATAAAAGTTAGTAATAGTATTCCAAATCCCTTGGGTGTTGGGGTGGAGTGTAATTCATAAATAATATCTCCCTCCTTTTTATTTTTTTATTATTTTTAAAAAATATATTTTATTTATTTTTTACAGAGAGAAAGGGAGAGAGATAGAAACATCGATGAGAGAGAAACATCAATCAGCTGCCTCCTGCACACCCTCTACTGGGGATGTGCCCGCAACCAAGGTACATGCCCTTGACTGGAATCGAACCTGGGACC
>NW_005353460.1:3520197-3540526 GCF_000412655.1 Myotis brandtii
CCCTACTGGGGATGTGCCCGCAACCAAGGTACATGCCCTTGACTGGAATCGAACCTGGGACCCTTCAGTCCGCAGGCTGACGCTCTATCCACTGAGCCAAACCAGCTAGGGCTCCCTCCTTTTTAAAAAAGGAGAATGAAATTTCTTAAGTTAGGCACAATGACAAAAGAGATTCGTTATGTTTGTCTTTCCTTTGAATTTTGATCTTTAATCAGTTGCCCAGATTTTCAAGTTCAAGTAGCATAATGTGGACCAATTGAAGTTGCGGTGGCTTCACTGAGGCTGAGTCAATAAACAAACTAAAAGGAAAGTGTCCTTTCTGCGTATGCCTCTATTTTAGGTCAGAACGAAGCAGGTCAAGTAGCTGTTTCTGTACCATGTAGACTGGAAGAACCCCCTTGGCTTACCCCTATTTCCAGACCTCCACTGGTATGATTCTATTTATCTGGCATGCCCCTTCACTTTTCCTGGCCTCTTATCTAACCCCTGTCTTCCAATATTCTATTCTGTGGTTCTCAAATTAGAGTCTAAAGATTCCTATACTACAAAAGATCCTTTCAAAGCTATCTGAAAAGTCAAAACTATTTTTATAATAATACTAAGATCTTATTTGCTTTTTTTTTTTTCAGTGTTAAAATTTGCACAGATGGTGCAAAAGCAATGGTGGGTAAAAGAGCCAATGCATAGCATTAAGGCAGTGATCCCAAACTGCATTCCTCACCATCATGCATTCAGTTTCACTTAAGAATGCCCTGGATGAAACAGTAAAAACTATTAATTGTATTAATTCTGACCTTTAAGTATCTTTCTTTTTATTATTCCATGTGAGGAAATAGGAAGTACACAAAAAGCATTTCTGCTGAGTACCCAGAGTATGTGTGATGGCCGCCTCAAGGAAAATCACTTGTGCGATGAACTTTTGTACTGGTACATTAAAATCCATTCGTCTATAAAGATTTGCACTGTTATGTTAAAATCCACTAGTCTACTTTAAATAGAACTTTTCCCCTTGTTTTGATGTTGTAACAACATGAGTTGATCTTTTGGAAAATATTAATTGACTGGGTTGTCCAAGTCTTCCAAATGTTGACTCATTACATTCGAGATGCCACAAACTAAGAAATACCACTTATGTATTATAAGTTCAATAACAAGAGAAAATACCCAGTTATCTGAAAAGAGTAATGAAATACCATTGCCTTTTCAAACTACACATTTATGTGAAGCCAAATGCTCTTTATGTACTTCAACCAAAATAACATGACACAACAGAGTGAATGTAGACGCAGATATGAGAATCCAGCTGTCTTTAATTGTTAGACATTAAACAGATAAACAAAACACATAAATGAAGGTCTCTGAGTCCTCAATAATTTTTATGACTGCAAAGGTGTTTTGAAACAAAAAAATTTGAAAACTTAAGATATGGTCAAACCTGTCTTATCCTGGAGGCTTTGTTCACATTCAGTACACATTGGTCACTCTCCCTCTGATATCTTCTAGCACAATGCTTCTTACACTTTAATGTGCATGCAGATAACCTGGGGAGAATGCTAAATAAAATTCAGATGCATATGCAATGCATCTGGAAGGGAGCCTGAGCTCCTGAATTCCAAACAGTCTTCCACAATTTGCCAATGCTGCAGGGCCAAAGACCTTAAGAATAAGAATCTAAGTCATACTTCCATGTCACTCATAAGATCCTTATCAACTTGCCTTGTGACACACTCATAAGATCCTTATCAACTTGCCTTGTGACATTAGACTTGCTGTCTATTATTATTATTAGAGGCCTGGTGCACAAATTCGTGCACGGGTGGGGATCCCTTGGCCTAGCCAATGATTGGGGCCGATCAAGGCCATCTCGCCCAATCCCAATCAGGGCCGATCTGGGCCGGTTGGCTGGGGGAAGGGACCACAGGAGGTTGGCCAGCCGCAGGAGAGTGTACTGACCACCAGGGGGCAGCTCCTGCATTGAGTGTCTGCCCCCTGGTGGTCAGTGCACATCATAGTGACCGGTCCTTCGGTTGACCCGTCGTAACAGTTGCTTAGGCTTTTATATATAGAGATTATTATTACTACCATTGTTATCGTTGCTTATGCATATATTATCAATTTGGCGCTGGACACTGTGCTAAGAACTTTCTATTAGATAATATGTTCCTTAGGATCAAAACCCAAGTGTTATATCACTCTTCTCTGCATTTGCTCAGTACTTTTTTTCAGAAATCTACAATGGGCCAATATTTATATTTGCTGAATAAATAAATCAACATAAATGTTCACATAAGGCAATAACAAGTGACTTTGAAAACCCAAAAATATTGCTCTTTGCATATCTTCAGTAGCCCAAAACTGTTGCTCTTTACATATCTTCATATAATCAGACTCTCCTGGACTTACAATGGAGTTACATTCTGATGAATTCATTGTAAGTTGAAAATCTTATAAATTGAAAATGCAGTTAATACACTTAACCCATTGAAGATCATAGCTTAGCCTAGCCTACCTTAAACATGCTCAGGACACAATGCCCAAAATAACTCTGGCAACATAGCACACAGTAGAGTATCATTGTGTATTTTGTGATTACGTGGCTAACTGGGAGCTGTGGCTGGTTGCTGCTGCCCAGCATCATGACAGAGTATCCTATTGCATATTGCTGGCAATCTAGTGATGGGCATATTATCACCTTTCTATTATAAAGATTCCAAGCCTCAGAGCACCTTTCCAGGTGCTCAATGTCACTTACCTACTAAGTAGCTAGAACAATGTAGCTGTATTATACACTCCTTTCATTCCCGAAGTAGCATTATTGGCATCAAACCACTATAAAAGTATATAGTAAAGTTGTATATTGGACTTGAGCTCATTGAGAGTAACTTTTATCTCTGAATCTCCACAAAAACAATTAGCAATATTTCACTTATCTAATCTGTCTGTCACATTTAAAATAATTCTTATGACCACTACAGTTATCTGTATTTAGAAAGGCTGCTTTCTATTCTTTGGCCATATTTGCTTAAAGTCTAGCTTATTTCTTCTCCTATATTCATTGTTAGAGAAAAAAGTTATTTTGGCTTTTGTTAAGAGTAAGGCAGACTTTATTCTGACTACTGTGATAGGTAATGGGGTTTTGCAGTAGAGAAAAGAGATTAGGGTCAACTCAGTATGACAAGGAAAAATGAAAATTTATGGCCAAGGTGAAGAATTGGACAGGGGATGGGGGAATTGGTGGGAGGCGGAGGGTCTGTAGATGAAAAATTACTAAGAGGATAGGGTAATTCTGCTAAACTGACCTAACAGGATTCTTGCTGAAGGCAGGCCCAAGTGATCAGACATCACCTGGGGGAAGGTGGTGGAGAATGAGGAATTTGGTCAGATATCCAGAGTAATCAGATTGAGGGGGGGAGATTATGACTAAAACAACCTGTCAGGATTGTTGCTAAAATTGGGCTCTTGAGGACATCCCCAAGCACAGGGCATAGTTAAAAAGTGCTCAGAAGAGCCCAATTAGAATTTGGTTCAGGAGAGACTCTTTGTCATCATGTTGATGGAATGAATAGTTTATGAGTGGAGACTCAATGGAAATCCTGTTGGCTTCTGGTTATCAGTTCTCTTTCTAATGAGTCTGTGTGTGTGTGTGTGTGTGTGTGTGTGTGGTTGTGTGCACATGCATATGTGTGGGGGTAGAGGGATTTTGGAGCCAAATCATCAAATGTTATAGATATTTATTTTTTTATCCTGATTAGCATTTGGCCAATAGTTTTCCTTTTTTATAATAACTGTTGTTTTTAAACATAAAGAAAGGCAAGTGGCTAAAATTGTTTGTAATGTCACAACTAGCATGCAACTGAACATGTTGAAATTCTGCTTTTAAACTTTGTTTTCTATAACAGTAGGGGGCATGAATAAATGTGGTGTAGAGGGGAGTTTGGCTCCTGATCCTCACTCCGTTCTATAAATCTTCCATTCCTTGATATGCACAATTGTCATTTTTTCAATCATTTGTACACGTATATGCAAACTTATACCAAGCGCGCTGGGGCTGTGGTCTCCACTCCGCCACGTGCACGGAGGGGGAGACTAAAACCGGTTCGTGCAAACTAGGAGGCACTTTTGGGATTAAAGAAATAGTGAAAGACAGCCATAAAATAGATTAAAAGCTTGGGCTGGGTGTGGTGCCTGCCTTTAGCTGATTTATTATATACTTGAATTACAGGAAGTTACATCACATCTGGGCGGCCTTTGACATCATGAGATCCATCCCCTTAACACTGGGCGGGAGAGTCAGACTGGGTGGCGTCCAGTCTTTGACTGGTCCCACCTTCAGGGCGGGGCTATTGCCCTCACACTGAATCCAGCTGAGGTAAGTTAAGCCAAGAGTATTCTACCAGCCCTTAACACAAACTTATTCCAAGGCAAGTCACTAGGGCTCCAATTCCAACTAAATGACTACCCTTAAGGTTCTTCTATAGAAATTCTGGAATCACTGTGCTCTGCAGTGCCCAGACAGAAGCTCTGAGACATGCTCATTTATCCACAATCACTACCCTGGGTCCCAAGAACACTACTCCTCATATGATTGTGTCAAAAAATGTCTCTACATCTCATGTGTGAATCTTGGGAGTATCCCTTGGTATGCCAAGTTTGGCAAAATTGCAATGTATATATGTTGCTATTTGGGTTAAATTCTGTCCCTTTCCTTGTGTCTCGTTGATAAAACTGGATACCATTTAGCAAATGTTTGCCATGAGTCAAACATTTTGCATATATTATCTCTAATCCTCATAAAATACATTCAAGATATAATCACCCCCAAGCTACTAATGACAGGATTTGGATTCAGAAAGGATGAATAATTAGTACAAACCTGAATTTGACTCCAAGTTTGCTCAATTCCAAACCATGTGTTTTGTCCAATATGGTACACTATTGCAGTGTCCTGGCCTTTTTCTGGCTACAATTAGCATCTGAGAATCCAGAGTCATCCATCTCCAATATAAAACAGAGCAATCAGCCTCTTTCCTAGAACTGCACCTTATTTTCCCTGCTTACCAACTGCCCAGACTCAGGCCTCCCTACTCCTCTCTGCTTCATCAGAAGGGGCTTAAACTCTTCCTGACCAGGATGCTAGGATCTCTCAGACTCCCATGCAAGAGCTGGAATCTTGGTTTTAACTGTCAATGGTTTATCTGTAGCTCATCTTGCATGATGACTATTAATCAGCAGTAAAGCAGTAGAAGGGATTTCTTAGGCCAGTGGTCGGCAAACTGCTGCTTGCAAGCCACATGCGGCTCTTTGGCCCCTTGAGTGTGACCACGAAGTTTCAATCGCACTGTATGTGGGCGCCCGCACGTGGTATTTTGTGGAAGAGCCACACTCACGGGGCCGCAGTTTGCTGACCACTGTCTTAGGGGACTTCAGTTCATTCGTATTTAATCCCTTAGGACCTCACAGGAAATTATTCCTGTTTCCATGCAATTCCAGATTTTTGAACAAGAATAAACTCTAAAGTTTATTTCTTTTCCTCCTTTGCTTTGGGGATGATTAAGAAGGCTTACTGGGGTGAAATGACTTTCTTTACAACATGTACCAAAGTAGATAGTGGAGGAGGACTGGACTTCAGATCTCCTGACTCACCACACAGACCTCTTTCCACCATCCCACACACTGAATCCAGAAGACTCCTATGTAACTCATAACCCAGATGAGTCATGTTTGCCTCTCTCCGAGTCCCAGCTGAAGCAAGAGCCAATATAGCTGTGAGGTTTTCCGAGTGCAGGAGAGAAACCTAATGAATGGTGCGTGCTGATATTAGAGCCCATTGTCCTTGATCAAACTGAAAAGTATCCTGCTGTCAGACAACCAGGTTAGAAACCCAAACAACACAAGGCAGCCAGTCCTGCCAGCTAGACAGGCACCCTGCTGGCAAGCCAAATGCTTGGAGGCAGTTACATTTTCACTTGTGTCAAAAACAAACTTCCATATGCTCTAAAACCCAAAACTTGTTGAACCGCAGAGAAATCAGTACAGGGCTCAAGTTTAGATGTTTCCTTCTTTTGTCATGGAGAATTTTGAAGTTTTGAAATTGAGGGGAATGAGAGAATATACCTGGGATCCATTTGAAGGGGCAGATGGCAGACTTGTTCTTCATTGGCTGCTGGGCACTTGGGCTGTATTCATATAGACCTCTTTTCAACTGAAAGACCTTGGAGGTTATTTCATCTCTTTGGAACCTAATTCCTCATTGATAAAATGATTAACTTAGGCCAAGCTTTTCCTAAGATCTTCTTTGCCCTTCAAAAATAAACCAGAGAAATTTAAAATTTATACAGTATCTTCCACCTGGATTTAATCGTCATTCCCACCTTGCATGCTCTTTGTCCTCTCATGACCTTCAGTGTTTGATCAATTCTCATTATTTAAGGATGTCATTCCTCTCCTAACCTCTCTTACCTTCCAGACCAGCCTCAACTGCTCATTAGTATTCTCAGCTCCCTATCCCTTGTCCTTCAGCTTCACCAACTTTGCCAATTATTATTGTTTGACCAACTTAGTCTCATTCCTGTGAACTAAACCTTTTTTTAAAATATATTTTATTGATTTTTACAGAGAGGAAGGGAGAGGGATAGAGAGTTAGAAACATCGATGAGAGAGAAACATCGATTGATCAGCTGCCTCCTGCACACTCCCTACTGGGGATGTGCCCGCAACCAAGGTACATGCCCTTGGACATGTACAAGGTACATTCCTTGACCGGAATTGAACCTGGGACCCTTAAGTCTGCAGGCTGACGCTCTATCCACTGAGCCAAACCGGTTAGAGCAATGAACTAAATGTTGATGGGAAAATATATTTAGCTATATAAATAGGGCCCATTCCAAATTTATGATTTTATTTGCAAAAAAATTCTCAAATTTCTTCAGAAATGCTCTTAAACATTTCTAGTTGGCTTTCTTACATTCCCTATAATAGTAAGCTCAAACATTTATTATTTGTCTCAATGTCCTGCTTTCACGCATAATTATAAATTAGATGACATTTTCCTCCAACTACACAAGAAATTTTATTGCAGAAAGTCAGCAACTATGAATTAAACATTTAGTATTATCAGGGACTGTTCCAGGTAGCAAGGATAAAATAAAAAAAATTGTGTTCTTAGAATCTAGGACTGAGAATGGAAACAGAAAAACAAACAAATTAAAAAAAAAAACTGCAAAAGAGTTGCCTTGCACCTTGGATGAACTAAGCTGCTAATGTATAAGGGAAAACTCCATGATCCTGGGCACAGAATAACTATAGGAGAGTTGTGAGTCAAATAAAGGTTCCAGAGCTTATGCAGGCCTGGGTAGTTTTGTAGTATGTTAAGCATTGCTAAGTGCTCTGGAGAAAATAAAGCATGGGAAGGGAGGCAGGAAGTGATGGGAGGAGATATATATTGTATATGGAATCATGAGGAAAAGCTATATCTAGGAGCAGATACCTAGAATAAATGAGGATATCAATTATGTAGATAACAAGGAAAAAGACATTTAGTTAGAGGTAACTATAAGTAAACGTCTTAAGAATGGGTTAGTGTATTTGAGAAAGATCAAGAAGGCCAACATGTCTGGTTTTGAGAGAATGAGGACTAGTTTGAGATGTGAAGTCAGGGAAATATGGGGACAGGATCCAGGTACCTTAAAAGGGCCTTGAAAAGGACTTACACTTTTCTACTGAATAAGCTACGAAATCTCTAAAGAGTTTTGAATTTAAAAGAATAAAAGGAAAAATAAGAGGATATTATATTAGTTATTTTTAATACATTGGGCTTCTGCTTCTGATTATTATAGGGTAATTGGCACTAGACTAGCCCCACCATAAGCTCTATAAAAATGAACCAAATATATGAAACAGCTACTTGCAGATTTTAGAAAACAGCATGCGACTATTATCCTAGAAAGAAAGGAAAACAATGAAGGGAACCAAATAATTGTCCTGGTTTTCTGTCTGGGTGTTTTTTCTAAATAGCAGCTCAGGAATTTGGAGTTCGTACAAATTCGAATTCCATACAACTCCATACAAAAGGAATCATGCAGACTATGGTGGTATTGCAAGGCTGAGAACAAATAAATCAAAGTTTGGGGTGGTTGATATAAATGGAATTTATAAGAATTAGAGAGGAGCAAGCTTTCAGAGAAGAGGCTGAGGAAAACGGCATAAGAGTCCCCTTGTGTCGTGGGTGAATATTAAACTGCTCCTGTGTAGGGCAAGATTTTTTAAAAAAAATATTTTTGTTGAGTTCAGAGAGGAAGGGAGAGGGAGAGAAAGATAGAAACATTAATGATGAGAGGGAATCATTGATCTGCTGCCTCCAGCATGCCCCCTACTGGGGATCGAGCCTGCAACCTAGGCATGTGCTCTTGACCGGAATTGAACCTGGGACCCTTCAGTCCACAGGCCTATGCTCTATCCACTGAACCAAACTGGCTAGGGCTAGGGCAAGATTTTATGATCCTGACAAAGAGTAAGTATTGTGGAGCTATAAGCCAAATAGGATTTCTGAGACTCATGCAGAACTAGAATATGTTGGAGTTCTGACTGCCCTGAGTGGAGAGATTTTACTAAATTACTCATTTAGTAGATACTTGAGAGAGGTCACACCCCTGGAAATAGGGCTAGATTCTCCTTAACAAAACTTGAAAAAAATTGTAACAACCAAAATGGACCTTAACAAAACACTCAACAAAGGAAGACACAAAATTCTAACATTCAATAATTGTTTTTCACAATTCTAAAGTTCAAATGAAAAATACTATACATGCAAAGAAGCACAAGAAAAATACATTAATAGAAACAGATCCAGAGATGATACACATGCTAATAGACATGTTAGCATTAAAGAAGCAAGGAGTTTACAATAGCTACTATATACTTAAGGGTTTAATGGAAAATATCATCACAATAGAGAAGAGATGAGCTATCTCAATAGATAAATGGAAACTAAGCCATAGAAATAGAAATAATCTCAATGAAGCATACATAGAAAAAAAAATACAGAAAAACTATTAACCAAGCATCAGCGACCTGTGATTCATCAAGCAGAGAAACTTTTGTGTAATTAAGTCCCAGAAGGAAAGGAGAGTGATTGGGACAGAAAGAAAAATGTGTGAAGCACTAATAGCCACAAAACTCCCAAATTTGACAAAAAAATTATAATAATCCAATAGACCCAGGAAACCCAAGAAGCATTAACACAAAGAAAAATTACTAAAAGGGCATATCTTACTCAAAATGGCTGAAAACAAATGACAAAGAATAAATTTTAAGAGCTTCAGAGAAAATGGATGTAAGGGAAATAAGAATAAGAATATCTACTTACTTTTCATTATAAACAATAAAAGCAGATGGATTATGAGATATCATTAAAGTAGTAAAATAATACTTTTTCAAAAGCTCCATCAACTTGAAATTCTTTACTTAGAAAAATTAGCCATCAAAATCAACCTGAAATTAAAACGATTTCAGACAGAAGTTGAGAAAACTTATTACTACTAACCTGTATTACAAGAACTATTGAAAGAAAATTTTTACTTGACAGTTAATTTCACAATTCTAGAACACTACACTCACAAGAACTGAAGAGTACATATTATTTTCAAGTATATATAGATAATATGAGAAAATCAAAAGCTGAGAGAAGTTGTTACCCCAAGTGTGCACTACAAAAAATATTAAGAGAAATTCTTCACCTGATAGGTAAGTCAAGTAAAGACTATGAAATACTATACCTGAGAACTGCAGAACACAGATTCTTTTCAAGTTTACATGGAATATTTACTAGTTAGACCATATTCTAGTAAATAAAACAAGACCCAGTAAATTTAGAGAAATTACAATATTATATAATATATTTTATGTTCACAAAGGAATTAAATTAGAAAACTGATGACAGTAAGATATCATAGGAAACCAAAATACTTGGCAATAACTCATTTTGGAACAACCCTTGTATTAAAGAAGAAATCTCAAAAAAACTTGATAACTATTTTGAATGAGATGATAATGGAAACACAACATCACAATTTGTGGATGCAGAAAGGCAATACATAAAATCAACAAAAACAAAAATTGGTGCTTTGAGATGACAAAATTGATAAACCTTTAGCTAGACTGACCAAGAAAAAAAGGGAGAAGGCTCAAATTGCAGGTTAGGAATGAAACAGGAGAAATCAGTACCAACATTACAAGAATAAAAACTATTTTAATGAATACTTCAATAGTACGCAAATAAACTAGGTACCTTAAAGTAATTAATAAAATCTTAGAAAGACACAAACTAGCAAAATTGATTAAAAAAAATAGACCTATAAAAATTAAAATATCAAATTACCTATAAAAAAGCACCCAACAAAGAAAAGCTCAAGCCTAGAAGGCTTCACTAGTAAATTCTACCTAACATTGAATTAATTAAATAATTGCTGGGGAAGGGCAGAGAACACATACAGATAATGCTGATGCTAATGACACAGGTAGGCTAAGCTGAAAGGATGTCTAGCAGCAGAGTTTCACAAAGGTAAAAGGAAAGTACAATGTTACACAACACATTCAGTTGAACATGGAACATAAGAAGCATGAACCAAAGTAAATTGAAAGTTGTAAAGTAAGAAATGAAACATCTAAACATTGCAGTGCTTTGTGTTAGCAAACTAAAATGAACTGGAATGAGACATTTACAGTTAGGCCTCTACAAAGTGTTCTACTCTGGAAATGACAAACTCAGAAGAAATGGAGTGGCTTTGATACTGAGGCAAGATTTGACACAGGCAGTAGGGGCTGTGTTGCAAGGTCTGACTGAATAATAACAAGGTCAGACTTCGGGGAAAACATAATCAATAACCATCATTAAAGTCTATGCTCCATCTACAGCTGAAGTTGAAAGCTTTTATGCAAGTATCCAAGAAGAATTGATCACATACCCAAACAAGATGTGCTGATAATTATAGGGGACTGGTTCACAAAAGTAGGAAACAAAGAAGAATCAAATGTCATCAGAACTTTGGACTAGGTGTCAGGAATGAAGTAGGAAATCAGCTCATGTATTTCTGCAAGGCCAACAATTTGTCCATCACAAACACATGCTTCAAACAACCAACCATGGACATCACCAGGTGGCAAAGCAAGAGATGGAGAAGCTGCATTATTTCTGCCAAAAGCAGACCAGGAGCAGATTGCGGTGCTGACTATGAACTATTAATATTGAACATTAGAGTAAAACTGACAAAGACCACTGAAAATGTGTAGTGCCAAAATATAATGTAAATAACATTCCTGATAGATTTAAAGTCTACATAAAACACAGATTTGCACTGTTAAACTTAATTGACCGAGAACTAGGAGAACTGTGGATGAAACTAGATATATAATTAGGGCAGAATGTGAAAAGACAATGCTGGAAATAAAAAGGAAGAAAAATTGAGATGGATGATAGAAGAAACACTAAGCATTGTTAAACAAGAGGCAAAAGGTGACAAAGACAGGGCTAGAATCCTGAAAGCAGTTTTTCAGCAACAATCACATAAAGACAGAGTTATTGCAATAGTCAATGTTAGGAGATAGGAGCGAACAACAAAAAGGGAAGACAAGATATCTCTATCTACCAGAAGATTTGAGAAATATTTAAAGAACAAAATAAATGAACATACAAAACAGAAACAGAATTATAGAGAACAGACTGATGAATTCCTGATGGGAGGGAGTTTGAAGGCTGGGTGAAAAAGGTGAAGGGATTAAGAAGTACAAACCGGTAGTTGCAAAATACCCAGGGGGATGTAAAGTACAGCATATGGAATATAGTCAACAATATTGTAATAACTATGTATGGTGCCAGGTGAATACTTGAAATATTGGGGGGAACACTGTATAAAGTATATGATTGTCTAATCACTATGCTGTGCACCTGACACTAATATAAAATAATGTTGAATATAAACTGTAACTGGACAAAATAAAATTAAAACAAACAAATAAAACCCTAGGGAAGAAAAAAATAAAGGCAAATTCAAATCTAGACCAGGAATGCTGAACAACCAACAAAGGAGCACATTATCTAATTAGAAGGCAATACAAGGAAGGTGGAAACAGAATACTGAAAAGCCATAGAGAAGAGACAAAAGGATGACAGATACCTTTAAAGAAGATCCCTGAGAAGAATTTGCAATTCTAGAAAGTAAACTAAAAGTATGGGGGGAAAATAAATCACCAGGGTGGGTGGAATGCTGATAGAATTATTTTAATCCTAACAAGAATGTCACCAAATATGGGGGGTGGGGGCGGGGAATGGCCTACTGACTGGAAACGTTCAATAAACATCCCAATTGTCAAGAAAGGAGAAGCCAAGGAGCACAGTAATTATAGGACCATTTTTCTAATTTCCCATGCAAGTTCAGTGATGCTCGAGGTGATACAACAGTTCTAACTTATATGGAGCAAGAAATAAATGTAGGATGTTCGAACCGGAGATGAAGAGGCACTTGAGATCTGACTGCAAACATTTGTTGGATACCAGGCTACTACAAAGAATTTCAGAAGGTTAGTCTATGTTTTATAGACCACAATAAAGCTATCCACTTCATTGACCTGGAAAAGCTATGGGCTGCTCTGAAAGAAATGGGCATGCCTAAGCACTTGATTGTCCTGATGAGTAACCTGCATTGTGGACAGAAAGCTACTATCAGGAGAGAGGGAATGGTTTCCTATAGGCAAAGTTTTCAGACAAGGGTGCATTTTATCTCCCTATTTGTTTAATCTGTACACAGAACAGATCACACACAAAACAGGGCTAGATTCAGAGGAAGGAGGAGTGAAAGTTAGTGGAAGAAATATCAATAACTTAACTTACTTAAAGAACTGGTTTTCTTTTCTTCTTTTTTTTTTTTTATGGCTTCTAAGCAGGATGCGAATTCTCTATAATGTCCCAATCCTCAGGCTAACTAACAATATGTGTAGTTTATGTGAGAGGTATGCCTCACAGATTCAGTTTCAAATAAGTTCTCTGCATCAGAATTTCTGCAATTAAAATCATTTTAAATGTAGTAGGGGTGATATACTGTATAAACACTTCAGAGTACTTGAGAGCTGAGGAAATCATTCTGGAGCAGGAGTTCTGAGGCCTGTATTCTACTATACGCTCTGACATTACCTTACTGTATAATCATAACTATGGACAAATCCCAACCTACAGAGACTTCAATTAACTGCAAAATGAGGTTTTTATAACTAGACTCCTTCCAGTTATTTGACAAAGAATTCAGTGTATACCTAGTCAGTGATTTGGGATTTGTGAATATTAGAGTGTGTTAAAACTCAGACACCACTATATTTTATTTTCCATATACTCTGGAATTGGGAACATGCTTCTTACTTTTCAACTAGAGGCCCGATGCACAAAATTCATGCAAGAGTAGGCCTTCCTTCCTGTGGCTGCTGGCACCTGCTTCTTTCTGGCACCCGGGACCCAGGCTTTCCTTGCAGCCTAGGCTTCATCCAGAAGGAGTTCTGGTCTAATTAGCATATTACACTTTTACTATTATAGGCTAGAAACACGGTGCATGACATTCTTGCACTTGGGTCAAGGAGAGTCCTTCAGCCTGGCCTGAAGCCTCTCGCAGTCTTGGACCCTTTGGGGGATGTCCACCTGCCAACTTAGGCCCGATCTCCCCCAGGGTGGGGGGTATTTGGCCTAAGCCGGCTGTCAGACATCCCTCTCATAGTCTGGGACCCCTAGCTCCTTACCACCTGCCTGCAGTGGTGGTGGGAGAGGCTCCCGCCACCACTGCTGTGCTCGCCAGCCATGAGCCCAGCTTCTGGCTGAACAGTGCTCCCCCTGTGGGAGTGCACTGACCACCACAGGGCAGCTCCTGCATTGAGTGTCTGCCCCCTGGTGGTCAGTGCACGTCAAAGCGACCAGTCATTCACCATATGGTCAATTTGCATATTAGGGTTTTATTATATAGGATGAGTAGAAATATTACCAAAGCCATCTTTCTAACACTGGAGAGCTTCTTTATGTAAACATACCTAGAAAATAATACCCTTTCCTCCACTAAACATCTCGATGGAAACAAACTGTTTGGGTATGTTTAGAAGAAGGATGTAGAAACCCTTGATCAATTGGGTCAGACCCCAGGAAGAAGGTCCCCAGTAGCAGGCAGCTGGGAAGAGGCACCCTGACATTCACTGTATTAAGGTCAATATGCAATTACAAAACAAAACTGCAAGATGTTGACAGTTTGGTTTGAAAGTGGATTCTAAATCCCAAGTCAGATTTCTCATGGAGGAGCACAGTCCTACAAGGCAGCATTTTTGAGTTAGGTGAGCTGGGCTGTGTGGCCGTCTGATCCTATTCAATGGGAAAGAACTGATCTCAGAGGGCATGTGATTTCTTAGCATTGCATTCTTCTTATGGTTGGTTAAAAATCAAGTCACCGCTCTTTTAAAGGTGCCATTCTCTACCTGTTTCAGCTCTTCCTGGTTCTTGCATCACTCTCTCTTCATCCCTTTAGCCTAAGGTGGTCTGTAACTAGTCCCAGGTTACTGTGCCAATACTTGAAGATGCTGTACACCTAGCCAGAGCATGTGTGCAATCTGTTTATAGTCTTAATATTTTTATTTAAAAATGCCATCTGTTATTGGATGCTGACTGATACACCTACAGAGATGTATTCTGTTCAGGATAGCAATGTGATCATCTTAAAACCCAAACCAAAAAATCAGCTGACCTGACTCCCTTGCAGCCAGGAGGGATCATGTGACATACCTGAGACCAATGAGAGGCAACTAAAAGTTGGGAGGGGGTGGGAGACTTCTGGAAATGTGTTATTTGTTTGTTTCTTTCTTTCTTTGTTTTTAATAAGGGATGGTTAGGTTTGCCTCTCTGTTTCTTTAGCTCTTTACTTACCTTCTTCCTTCATGGACAGTGGATGCCATGCCCACATTTTGATTATAAATATGAAAGCCACATACTAGGGATGGAGGAGCAGAAAATTGAATCTGGAAGCCTTGAGGCATTGACGTATTCACAGGACCTGCTATGGACTTCCAATTTCCAAATGACTTGCTACATAAGAAAAATAAATTCATATTTGGAAGAGTCATCATGATTGGGTGACTGTCACATGCAACATGCAATCTTTAACATTTTTATCCTATTCTGCTTGCTTTATGCTGGTTGTTTATGTAATCTTCCTGATTTTCTTCTGCTCTGATGTCTCATGTTTGGAACTGGGTTTCTCCAGCCTTTGACAACACTCCTTTCCTGCTTCCTACTTCCAGATACCCTGATCTTGTGCCCACCTTTTACTGACTTTGATATACTTCCTGATAAACCTTCTTTGTGTTCAGTCCTCTGATACAGCCCCAGGAGTTTAAACTGTAAGAAGAAAGTAGTCCATGGCAAGTTTATATAACAGAATTTTCTTTGGAGTTGGAGTCAGACCATGTTGGGTTATTTCTCTATTACTTTCTGCTTTGTGACCAGAGGCAAATTAGTGATATCTCTTAGGGTCAGATTTTGTCATTAGAAAGAATGGATAAATTGGTTTTACTTATGCAATAAAGTTGTTATGAGATTCAAAATCAAATAAAAATGCTTACCAGTTTAAAAACACACACAATTCCATAGTCAGCATATTAATTTAGGGATTTTTATCATTGGAATCCTGGAGAGACAGTGCTAGTGCATTGGGTAGGGGCCAGCTGTGAGATTAGAGGAGTCATTTAACCTTCTGGTACCTAGAGGCTTACAATAGCAACATAGATATTGCTGTGTCATCTGCCAGATTTTAGAATACTCACTACATCAAGCAAGGCTGTTACATGGGCACTTGATATTTATTTATTTATTTATTTATTTATTTATTTATTTATTTATTTATCTGTTGGGATATTATCTAGGGGCATCATTGAAAAAATGAGGGAGCCATAAATAAATTAGTTCAGAAACTGTCTCTGTATTACCAAGATAGAAGGATCTAGATTTTTGTTGCAAAGCCATTTGTTTTCTCCTCTGGGGCTGAAAGACTGAAGCAATTGGCAGATACTTTCTTTTGTCTAAATCTGGCTTTCTCTCCATTTCATTTGGCATTGTCTCTACCTGACCAGTCACGGGTAATTAACCTCCATCTACTAACTCACTGAAGTCCTCTGCAGTATTTCCTCAGAAATTAATTTAAAAATGAATCTCCATCTAGGATTTTCCTGCAAGTTGCCCACCAAGAGGACTTAGCAAAAGGGAGTATTGCGCATGCACCTTATGTTTCCAGCTCCCAAAACAGCTGGGTTAATGTGAGAGGTGATATGTAAGCAGTTTTAGAGTATAGATCTGCAGCTAGACTGCCTGGGTTTGAATCCCATCTCTGCCACTTCTAATTGCCATGACCTTGGGTAAGTTATTTAGTCTTCTCAGGCCTCAATTTTCTTTTCTAAATAAAAGGACTGATAAGAGTACCTCTGTCATAAATTTGTTGTAAGGATTGCATTCCATTATAGGCAAAATGCTTAGAACAGTCGAGGTAGGAATGTGGGCCCAATGTTCTAGATGATTCCATCATTTAAGAAAAGTGAGAAATTGGATTTCATTGTGATTTTAAATATTGGAACTTAATTTAAAAGCCTATACCACTGTACACTCACCAAAAAAATATGGCTGAGGACTGAATTCAGCCTCTAGCCCTCTAGTTTATGATCTCTGAATTAGAGAAGCCTACATTAGGTGTATAATTTTATGTAATAATTCCCAAGTTATGGGTCCCTTATCCTTGGCACAGTTGGCTTGAGCCAGGGCTGCACCTAGATCTTGAATGCAATAAATTGGCAAGGGAAAGATGAAAGCAAGCACCTGTTAGGTGCTATTACTGTGCTGACACTTGAAAAATATAATTTTACTACTTTTTCACAATAATGTGAAGAGTAGTGTGAGATTGTTTTTTATAATAAAAATATATATATATTTGGTGTTCATCCTTTTTCTGTCACAGAACTCATAAAACCTTTGGAATTTCCTAAGTGTTGAAAGCCACAAAGGTGTCTTGTTATGTTAATGAGGTGACTTTTGGAAAGCACCCAAAGATGGGGGCTAGCTGCCAAGAAAACCATACATGTGATTAGAGGGTTGGAATTTTCAGTATTCTACCCTACCCCGACTTTGGGGAAGAAAGAGGAGTTGGAGAATTAATTCAATCACCAATAGCCAAAGATTTAATAAATCATGTTTATATAATGAAGCCTCCATTAGAGGCTAAAAAGAACGGAGTTCAGACAGCTTTTGTGTTGGTGAATACGTGGCGATGTTAGAAAAGCGGTGCAACCAAAGAGGGCATAGAAGCTTCGAACCTTTTCCACATACCTTGCCCATCCATCTCTTCATCTGGCTGTTGATTCATATCCTTTACTATCCTTTGTAAGAAATAAGTCAGTAATTTAGTGAGTAAAGGGGTTTCCTGATTTCTGTGAATCATTCTAGCAAATTAATTGAACCCAAAGAAGGAACAAGCTCTGATTTCTGGCCAGTTGGGTAGAAGCACAGGTGCAACCTGGACTTGCAATTGAAGTCTGGAAGGGTGAGGGTGGGGAGGGGGAAGAGGCAGTCCTGTGGGACTGAGCCTTTAACCTGTGGGATCTGATGCCACCTCCAGGTATATAATGTCAGAATTGAGCTGAATTATAGGACACCAGCTGGTGTCTGAGAATTAGTGGAATGGGCAAAGAAACCCTACAGACATTGGAATTGGGACTAGAACCCATAGTGGGCATTGTCATCTTCCCTTACAGATGAGAGAACTGAGACTCAGAGAACCTGATTAAGAAACTTGACCAAGATTGGCAGAGCAGGGATTCAAACTCACATCTATAGAACACCAAAGCCCAAGTTCTTGATCACTTTTCAAAACTCCTTGACAAGCCAAAGAAATGAAAGTAATGTTCACCACTAATATACTAGATAAATTCCAGAATCTCATTGGCATACCCCAATAGGAAATTATTTCTCAGTCATGAAACAATCAAAAGGATGTATCTATCTGATAAGTGGACATCTATCCAATCATTCAGAGACCTTAATCCTCCTATCTTCTAGCTCATATCTATTTACTTATAATTTCCAAGGAGAAGAGTATGGGGAGAGGAAATTGAATTAAAGATATTTATGGATAGGACTTGGAAATAGTGGACATTACTTTTAATCACACACCATGTCTTAGCATCTAATCACTCGACCATACAGGGCAAAGGAGGAGTCTCAGAAATGTAATCTGTTTATGGCCCAGAAGGGAGAGGAATTGGTTTGGTAACATCGGGAATCTATGCCACAGAGGTCTGGCTGTCAATGTTCCAACCTGAGATGTGATCATTTTTTTAGCCACCTAGATCCAGTGTGTCCTTCCTTGGTAGTGGTAGTGGGGAGGCTGGGGGCGTTTAAATCAGATGACAGAACTTCAGCTTATTTTGTCCATGTGATGATGCTAAAGTCTCATAAATAGCTACTTTCTCAAGAACTTGATAGGCTTCCTCTGCACGAGGGCATTACAGAGGCCATTTTGTTCTGGTCTTTTATAGCCTTTAAAAAGTTACAATGTGGACATTCCTTTAAATCCCATAATCCATCATCAACAATGGTATTATGTAGTAACACCCACTTTCAAATTGAATTTTAGTGCTCTCCATTACCAGTTCACTAGAGAGAAATGACAAATAATGTCATGGCTTAAGAGTGGCAGACAGATGAGTTCAACAAAAATGAGGCCTGGTATCAGTAGGGGGTAAACAAAATGTGTAGCCTTCAAATTAAGGGTATTTGCTCTCCCTCTTTCTAATTGCATAATTTAGCATCACTACGGGTCATTCTCTCATTCTTTTTAGATGAGCAACAAGATGTGTCTTCTCCTTTGCCGTTGTTTCTGGCTGTTCCATGTTTGTTTAGAACAGTGGGTACAGGGACCTGGGAAATGTAAAATCTTTGCTTTAAGGTATGAACCAATTTCTCACTTTCATGTAAAAGGAAGATATTTTAGGGCCCCTCATTTTTCTCTCCCGTGAGATTTTTCTTTCTCTTTAAACTCTTCAAGGAAGACTAGCACTTTAGCCTCAGTTTATTGGAAAGATTTGTAAATGCATCTGGGATTTGGCTTCTGCACACAATGTCTTTTTCTAATGTATATGACATCTTCATAGGATATTGTTTGCACTCAGCACTGCTGCCTCGCATTAGCTACAGTGGGAAAGAGGGACCGGATGGCTGTTTTATGTAACCTCCATTCTGGGCTTCTGTAAAAAGAAGAAACGGGTAACAACATAATAGCAATTTATCCTTGGTTTCTATGGTCGGAGCAAGCCCCTACCTAAAAACAGCACATCTGCTCCATCTACTCCAAGCTTGTTATTCCTTAACCTCTAAATACTCTAGCCACTATGCAGGAAAAGGGAATTTAATTAAGAGTCAAGAAAAACAAATGGCGTAATCTGTTTAGCAATAGGAAGTAAAGAAATTGCAAGTTCTCTGTCCCTGCAAATCTCATAAGAAACAGTTTTCTGCATCACTTTCAGTCACTAGAGAGAGGTTACAATTCCATCTGAGTTTACAGGTCTGTGGCACCATAATTTCACTATGTCCTCTATCAGAAAATCAAGCCACTCACCTGCTCCAAAACACCCTGGATATTAAACATCTTTCTCTGCTGCTACCCTCACCCTGAGAAGGTCGAGCACTCTGGCTCCTGGCAACATCGTAACAGAGTTCACAGAACCCAAGGAAAAAAGTCTACATCCTCATCCAACAGTTATAAATACCTTAAAATCACCTGCTCCTCCAAGAGACTCTAGTCTCTCTCACTCTTAAGAGCAACGAGACGGAGAGCAGAGAGCCTGCCTGATCAGGTTCTGGTGAAAGACTCTTTCCCCGTTTCCAGACAGCCATCTTCTTACTGTGTCCACTAGTGGTATAAAGGCTCCATCTCATGACCCAATTACCTCCTGAAGTCCCACTTCCAAATATCATCACATTGGGAATTAGAGGAATTTGAGAGGAACCAAACTTGCAGTCCATACAGCAAATTAAAAACACAACGAGATATGACTTTACAACCTGTAGAATAGCTGTAATTGAAAAGTTAAAAAGAAAACAAGTTTTGGCAGGGAATAGAGAAACGGGAACCTTTACACCCCTTATACATTGTTGGTGGGAATGTAAAAAGGTGCAGCTGCTGTGGAAAAAATTTGGCAGTATTTTAAAAAGTTAAGCATAAAACTATTGTTTGACCCAGCAATGATCCACCTTGGTATATACCTCTCAGTC